>NC_090023.1:143618240-143920115 GCF_037176765.1 Anolis sagrei | reverse complement strand
AGGTTGCCTTTTCACTTGGATATAAAGAGGATCAGGGCCCTTTTGGATCTTCATACAGATCATGGTTGTTGGCATAAAACATAAGCTAAGCATTGGATGCATAAGATGTTACAGAAGGATAGTTTAAAACAATTCAGTGTTGTAAAGTTGCTTGAATGTAGGGCTGTGCCCCTGGAGACACAATCTGAATTTTTGCTCAGCCATGAAAGCTTACTGGGCAACCTTGCCAAAGTTGCGTATCTTCAGTTTTAGAAAACCTTGTGATGCTCAATGAAGTCTAGTGGTTATTGGCCTGGAAATGCGAA
Source organism: Anolis sagrei (assembly GCF_037176765.1). NCBI lineage: Eukaryota > Metazoa > Chordata > Lepidosauria > Squamata > Anolidae > Anolis > Anolis sagrei. The sequence continues at coordinate 143,919,810 of NC_090023.1, read as the reverse complement.
TTCTAATCTCCATTGAATCATGAAACTGAGTGGTTGACTCTGGGTCAACATCTCCTATTTCACACGGCTGTTGTAAAGATATAAAGAAGGAATGGAGACAATAATGCAGATTTCCTGAATCTTATTCTGGGAAGACAAAATATACATGCAATCATAAGAATCTGGTGTATGTGAAGCTGATGTTGCCACAGTTTGTGTGAGCAAAGTATCATAGTACTGATCTAATAAGCACATCTAAGTTTCCGTAGGATGCTTTCAGGATTTTGCCTCTTATTTTGCATTCTGGTGGGTTTTCTTGACAGTGGGTATAAGAAAAGAATAGTTGAACTGGCCTTTGGTAATAATCCCAGTTACGGTAAGTGGAGTAGTTGCCCTTTCACAAACAAAAGTGTGTTTTTGTGAGTCTTATAATACTTCCATTCTTTATCAACCTTTGTGATGTAAATTATTGCTCTTGTTTGCCTCCTGGGAACAGGTGAATTGAAACCAAGTAGGCTAACCTAGCTACAGCATTAAGGACTTGCCAGGAGGAGCCAATAGGAGTTTGTTTTAGTGGGAGAGCTTTTTTGTTATACAGCTTTTTATGTTTCAGCAGAGGGCTCTTAGTTCAAATACCTGCTCCATCATTGTGAATTGCCTGGGCAATTGTGGCCAATCTATTATATCTTGGCCAAAAGAATTGAAGGAGATACCTATTTTAATACCTTCTATTTTATCAGTTTTATACTAATTTATGCAATGCTTTTGATACAAAATAAATAAATAAATAAATAGTGGTGTTCTGACAGTGGTATCTTGAGGGTTAATAAGATACTTGTTGCTTGCTTACATTGTGTGAGAAATTAACAGTACCTGCGTAACAAAAGGATCTGGAGAGTGTCTTATCTCTCTCTTTTTCCTCTTGCGTTGCAATTTGATTCAAGAGAAGTGAATCAACATATGTGTATGTGCAACCCTATGTTGAAAGTGTGGGAAAAATGAGTCAGGAATTTCAGGTTGCAGGAGGAGGGCTTCCAGGCAGTGGGCCTCTGAGCACTGTCTGGCCAAGGAAATAAGTAATGTATATACTCAAGTATAAGCCTAGTTTTTCAGCCCTCTTTTTAGGCTGAAAAAGCTTGTCTCCACTTATACTTGAGTCAAAGTTATTTATTATTTTACTCTGTTGTTATTATTTTTTATTACATTTATTATTTTCTCTATTTTTATTACTACATTTATTATTTTACTCTATTATTACATTTACATTATTTTACTCTATTATTTTTATTTTATTATTTTACCCACTTTATTATTATTGGAAGGATACGTAAGCACATTTACATTGAAGAAGGCTAGAATAATGGGTTAATCAGAGTTGGACAGCCTTATCTTAAATTATAGTTTTATGTAAATACTCAAAAACATGTAACCTATTAATACCTCAATTAATGTAATTTTATTGGTGTCTATTTTTATTTTGAAAATTACCATTAGCTGCTGCATTTTCCACCCTCAGCTTATACTTGAATCCGTATGTTTTCCCAGTTTTTGTGATAAAATTAGGTGCCTTGGCTTATATTTGAGTCAGATAATACTTGAGTATATACGGTAAATGTGAGATAGCATGGCTCTGGACATAGTGCTATTCAGTGTCATACTGATACATTGAATGTTAGCTGTTATGCTGGTACTATCTTGCAAATAATTAGACAATAACTTGTAAGAAAACTCCATAAGCATATGTTAGAGGATGTTGAAACTCTGGTTTATTATTGTTCTTAATTGCTGTCAAGCCGACTTTGATTTATGACACCCCCATGAATCTAGCCTTTTCATCTGAAAATTTTGTCTTCTAAGTTTGGTCATTGAAATAATTGTAGAGATGCCAATGACATCACAAATTAAGCTAGATTTGATGTAAGTTCATTTGCCATGATGGCTTTGACTAAATGGTTTTCAAGGAATAGACTCCTTTTCTTCAGATAATACTGAATTGCTTGGCCTTAGGTTTTAGTTTCTAGGAGTGCCCCTCTTCTCACTAAATCAGACAAAAAAACCCTACTTAAATGAAAAAAGACAGTGGAGGCAGGGAAGCTGGTGTTTCAGATAAATACATGACTTTTTGACCTGTGTGGCAAGTCTCTGGTGTGATGCACTGACCTGAGTCCTGTGTACAAAATTCCTTTATCAAGAATGAAATGATTTCCACTTGTAGCTGGCAACTCTTTAAAGTGGTGATCATGTGCTAATGACAAAAGGTGCAAAAGGTTATAGTGAATGTTTTTTTAGTTAGTATGCCATGCTGATATGTGCTAATTTAGAGTTGTAATTTGGCATCTTTGGGGTGTTCTACATTTAATTGTATTGACAATTAATCCTAACCTGTGTAACATATTTGTTTCTTCCACTTCTTCTGCCACATCCAAGGTGTTGCCAAAGAAGTACCCTCTGACAAATACTGAAGCAATTTGTCAAAGTGTTGGTGTATAGGGCCCATACATATCAAGAGGCAAATTATATGAGCCAGGAGCTGAGACCCAGAATTCAAAACAACGGAATAACAAATGTCAACATAGTTCCTTCATGGGAAGGAATTTTAAATGCACGTTTCATGGGCTTTCCCCCATTGATCAGTTTAGGGGGAGCTTCTGAGTTTGAAGAGGAAATATATGTGCATTCATGAGGTTTGCTTTGCGTACATGGTCCAGTGCCAAAGAGAAGTAACCTTAAGCAAAAGTTACATGCTGCAAAGACACTGCGCGGGCTGTCTGGATTTACTAGAAGCCTTGACAAGTTAAACAGAGGCTGAGATTAAATGTGAATGGGGCCTGTGTTGGAAAGATCAATCTTGGGAGACTGTGAAAAAAGTTAAATCAACACAAAGGTCACCTGACTAATGAGAAAAGAATCTGAGCATGTGGACTTTTGCTGTTGTTGCTGCTGCGAGTGCCACCATATCCGCACTCACTGCCATGTTAAAACATAGACAGGCTGGACAAATGGAGGGGTGAGATGGGCAGAGTAACACTCAGTGCAGGAGAGGCATGGAGAAATTGCACAGTATAGCAATGATCACTCCAATTGACCAAAAACGGCCATTATGTGCATGATGTCAGGGCTCATTTTTGCTTCTTACCTTTTCCTTGAGGTGGCCATGTGGAAGATAGTGCAGGCATCTATATCTGCTTTTAATGAAATTGTTGCATTTCAGGAATAACGTGGGCGAGTCTGAAAATTTGGTGGACCTGACGGCTGGGGTTTTCTACCACTCTTGCTGCTGCCCTATGCCATTTTAAGAGGGTCTTACTTGTATAAACCTTGCAAGGCCCTGAGTCGCCTGTGGGCTGATATGGGCGGGATATAAGTGATGTAAATAAATAAATAAATAAATAAGGCTTATGCAGTCATCTCCTATTAAAAATGACCACCAGCCTCATAAGGCTTATGCATGAATCACCTATTAAAAATGGCTTCCACTGCTCCACTCCATCTTAAGTGTGCAAAATGCTGGTGGGGGAGAGGATGAGTGGACGGACAGATAGGCAGACATAGATCTCATTGAGCCATTGATATCTGTTTCCAGCATTGACCCCTGATTTTATTTATCCACAAGCATCTATAGTAATTTAAACATAAAGTTGGATACTTATTGTGTCTTTGTCAACACGGTGACACTAGGCAGAGGAGGAGGAAGTGTGAAACTTCATACCTTGGGCATGTTAAATCTAAATTATAATTTAATACTGTGTCTGATAAGTGCCTCATTCAATGTGTCACCAAGGCTGCATATTGAAGTGGCAGCTGCCCAGCTGTCATAATTGTCAAAGCTGTATAATTTTCTTTTGGCACATTGTGTGTGTGTGTAGGCTATATCTAATAGAAACTAGGCTTCTAAAGTAAGCCCAGTGTACAAGTCTTTTGCCTAAATTGCTTGTATGCGAAACTATTAACAGATCCTTTCTTTGTATTGTTGTCATATGTTGTTTTTTATTATTTCTATTATTTATCACCAGCCACAACATGTCTGTTTTTCAATGTCCACTGTGCAGTATTATGATAGATTCATTTCTATTATCAAAATGTAAGGTCACCCAAAATTCTTATAGCAAGAAACAGCCAAATTCTAAAAGTTTTATTGGTCATTGATTACATCTGATTCTTAAGAAGCAACTGCTATTTCCTTTCTAATGACTTTTGTAGTATACATTACTGAAATTCATCACAAGGAATTAGTTTGATTTTTAGTAAAGAATATTTTGATGATTCCATTAAAAATATGTTTGCCATATCTGAATTAATTCTGTCTATCCTGAAGAAATGCAGAGGTTGAAGTTTCCCTTTAATGATGGGGATTTTATTTGATTTAGAAATAGATATTAGATACATCAAGGAAGGAAGGAAGGAAGGAATATGTGCTGTACATGTTTCAGTTTTTGCATTACTCACTGTTAATTTGTTCAGTAAAGGATCCTGTACAGTCTTTATATATTATTTTTCCTTAACCTGTGTTTTTGTTGAATGGGGTTTTGTTGAGAGGCATTTTGGGAGGGGGGGGGGAATCTACGAAAACAAATTTCTGATTTGTTACTTTTGGGATGTACTGTAGATAGACTTAGGGGGTGTATGCAACCCTAAGGCTGTTTTTGCTATCCCAACTCAGGCTGAAAAAAACATCAGCACAAAGATTCCCCCCATTTGGAGGCTTGTAACAATGTCATTATTGGCATTGGAGTAGATTAAAAGTTTCCAACCCCTTACCAGTCTCCCTCAATGAAAAGGAATGCTCAGTCCCAAGCATGGGAATGAGATGCGTTTAAATCCAAGTCCCTTTGGGCTCAAATGCACCATTATAGCATCCAGCTTCAAAGTTAGAGGAAAAAAATCAAGTTTAGAAATCACTGGCCCAAAATCTTGGTGATTGTAATTACAGGCAGCCCCCAAGTTACAGACACCTGACTTACACATGACTCATAGTTAAGAACAAGGGCGAGACCACAGGAAATGAGAGAAATCTACCCTTAGAAAGGGAAATCCATTCCTGGAAGAGTTATCGTGGGGAAAAGATGTCTCCACTGAAGCTTCATCACCAATCCTTGTTTCCACAACAAGCCAATTTGTTTCAAAAGCCAACCATGTTTGTAACCAGGGGACTGCCTGTATATGTGAATAGAGCACAAAATATCTCAATTAATTCTAAGAAAAAGACAAAAAGTGGGGAACAGTAACATTTGGGAGGCAGGACTGAATAGAACCTTTCCAGGGAGATTAATTATTTCCACAGTTAAAAGGCTGACTAAGTCAAGCGAGGATTGCTTGTAAATAGAGATGCACAGAATTGCACTATAAGGCTGTAATCTACTGATACTTTGTATTCCAGAAAAGGCAATTTTTTCTGGAATACAAGTCATTCTACCTCAAATTTATCTTCAGATAGGTTAATATATGCCCCTCCGTTCCTGATAGATGTGTTAGGTTACCCAGGAAAGCATTATTGTCACCTGTAGCTCAGACAGCCTTCTCATTGAAGTGGGTGGAGTACGGTAGACTTTAAACCCAATTAGGACGTCATTCAGGATATACTTATTTAAACACACACTTCTAGTTATTGTACTGTACAGTTTCAGGTGTTTATGTGCCTTGTGGGTACACATCTGCTGAGCCTTTCTTGAGAGACAGTATGCTTATCATATGCCTTCCCACTGAGTTACAGCTCCACAAACAGCACAGTCCGACTAGACAATTGATAATTATCAGGCTTGGACTTGGAAGATGAAGGATTCCACCATGCCATGTGATGTTGTGAGATCATGATCAGTATCTGTACCTTTGACAGAGAAGGAGGAAACCAGCTTGATCTGGAAAATCATAAGTGCAAGCCATAGAAGCGCTGAATGAAGGGCTTCTCTTGGGTGTCTCCAAGATACCTTTGAAATAGATATGAGAGGCCACAAGGCAGCATCCTTGAGCCATAGTTCCTCAAGTGCAAGCAGACCACAGGATAGGAGCTGACTGAAATGTGGTGGAAAGATATATTGAAGGCCACAGGAATAGGGAGAGCCTCGGAGGGATCTTCGGAAGGCCACAGGAATAGGGAGAGCCTCGGAGGGAACTGCGCCCGTACCTTGGGAAGTCTGACTTGGCCACGGTAGTCCACGCTCTGGTTACATCCCGTTTAGACTACTGCAACGCTCTCTACATGGGGTTGCCTTTGAAGACGGCTCGGAAGCTCCAACTAGTCCAACGTTCGGCAGCCATGATACTAACAGGAGCGGAGCGCAGGGAGCATACCACTCCTCTGCTGCACCAGCTCCACTGGCTGCCGATCTGCTACCGGGCTCAATTCAAAGTGCTGGCATTGACCTTTAAAGCCCTAAACGGTTCTGGCCCAAGTTACCTATCCGAACGTATCTCTGCCTATCAGCCCGCCACGACCCTGAGATCTTCTGGGGAGGCCCTGCTCTCTATCCCGCCTGCTTCACAGGTGCGGCTGGCGGGGACGAGAGACAGGGCCTTTTCTGTGGTGGCCCCTCGCCTGTGGAATGCCCTTCCCATGGAGGTAAGATCAGCCCCCTCGCTAATGGTGCTCTGAAAAAGATTAAAAACTTGGATGTTCGAACAGGCATTTGGTTAATCAGTGCAATGAATGTGACGATTACAGGAATGGAAATATGGATGACGAATTTGGATCATGTCTCTAGTGATGAGAAGCATTGTGTTGTTATTGTTGTGTAATACTGTATATTGTGCTTTTGTGTTTTAAATTGTATATTGTGATTGATTTTACCCTTGTTGTAAACCGCGTTGAGTCGCCGGTTAGGCTGAGAAACTGCGGTATACAAGTAGAGTAAATAAATAAATAAATAAATAAATAAATCTTCTGGGCCAAGAGAGCCAAAAGCTTCATCAGAGCTTTCATCTGAAGTTATCAAAGGTTCTACAACCTCATCTTCATTCTGCCTCTTAGGTGCTTGACTAAGCCGCCTTAAGCTTCTATCACACCTACAAAAGATAGGTCATGACTCTTTTTTTATGTCCAGACCTATAGTCATGTACATTTTTTGGAGTTACAGAGTCATTGGCTTGCGGTCGTGTCATGCCTTAATTTTCCCCATCCAGAACAGTTGTACATTTCTGGACTTTGAAAAGCGGCCTTGCTATGTTTGCCCATCTCCTGTTGCTCCCTTCAACAATGCAGAATGGTTACCTGGTCCTTTTACTCTGAATAAATAGTGTAATTTAATGGTGGTATGTGTTGCTAGTTTGGTGTGGAAGATCTGTTAATTTTCCTTTGTGATTACAGCTGCTTCTCTGCAGCATACTTGTTCCTCTGGGTTGGCGGGTGCTACAGAATTGTCCCAATTGCTGTGTGACACAGAGGCTGCGGCCGTGTGCTGGCAGTAGCTGTTGGCACTAAGAGAGTGGCACCTTTTGCTAATGCTGGTTCTGGTAAGTCTAACAGCATAATAGGACAACAGTATCATCCTGCATGATCACCAGATTACTCATCAGATCAGAAGATAATGGATTGGTCTTTTGCTGACAGCTGCTATGTTTGAGATAGCTTTGTTTGGGAGATGATTTCCCAAACTTTGAGGATGAGATGATAAGTGTTTCGGAGTTTGAAGCTTTTGCTCTTTCATAATTTCTCTTACTTGGACTTATTTTTTAAATTTTGTTTTACACCATTTGTCCTTGTCTATCCAGACATGACATTGCATAGGAAACACATAGATTATTCATAGGTGCTCCAAACTTCTGAGTATATAACTCAGACAACTTCTGCTGAAGTTTCACCTGGCACTGCTTTTATGTTTTGTTTTGTTTTTTAGATTTTAGCAGCCATCAAATTGAGAAGTTATAATTCTCATCACTCTGCAACTGGCACAGGGGTTTAACCCACTGCGCCACTGGGGAGGGGGACTCCATAGTAATCCAATAACAATGGCTAACCCATGGAAATGGGAGGGGTCCTTGCAACCTTTGAGGAGTGCCTGTTCAGCATTCCTGCCACAGTCCTAATCACTCCATTGAATGTAGAGATTACCTGTCTTGTGGATCTGATTGCTCCAGCATACCCTTTTCTGTATTGTTCAGAAGCACTAGGACGCTGTATTTAGAGCCCTGTCACTAGAGATACCACCTGCCACCAAATTTCAGCCTTCCTTGTGGCAGTCAAATACATTTTTCAAATTTTCAAGAGTCCTTTAGAAATCCAGATTTTTGCTGTTGCTGTGTTTCAGTTGATCCCTGTTCTGTTCCTTTGTTAATGTGCAGTAGTGTTTGCTTACCTACTTTATCTGACTTGTTAAGCTGACCTAGTTTGGTGGTAGCAATATTGAAATATGAGGTACAACCTTGAGTAACACAAACAATTATATCTATATTGTAGCAATTATATCTATATTGAATCCAGGGAGCGGGGTGAGCTCCCACTGTTAGCCCAGCTTCTGCCAACCTAGCAGTTCAAAAACATGCAAATGTGAGTAGATCAATAGGTGCCACTCCCGTGGGAAGGTAACGATGCTCCATGCAGTCATGTTAGACACAAGATCTTGGAAGTATCTATGGATAATGCTGGCTCTTCGGCTTAGAAATGTTGATGAGCACCACCCCCCAGAGTTGGACACGACTAGACTTAATATTAGGGGAAAACCTTTACCTAGCCCACCTCTTCCCCTCTGAGAACTTGCCATCTTATATCTGGCAATAACCTCTACTAGAACTTAAGTAGTAAATGTTCTCCTGTTGCCTCTGAGCTGGTAGTCTCCTGAATCCATGAAGTGCAACCTTGCTTTTCATTTGCTTAGCCCTACTTCACGATCCATTTTTAATTGGTTGTGGTGTAAATCATTCAAGGGCCTGTTCAGTGCTCAGCAGAGCTTTGCACCGCGAGTAATAAACTCACAGGAAAAGGAGAAAAATCAAGGCATTTTATAGAGTTTGTTAAGGTTATAGGGTAACTTACTGATAAAGTTTGTTTGTCAGGAAGAATTTTTACAAGACCCTACCTTGGAATCAAACTGAGAATAATTTATGACTTAACTTTTTTTGCTTTAGTGACTTTCACAATTCCCAAATGTATCCATTGTAATGCCATCTTGGAGCATACATATTTCAGTGAGATATTTTTGTGTACCTCAAAAGTATTCGTTAATAAGCATGAATTCATGCTTCTAAGAGATCAAATTGCATATAATCAGTAATCTTTTCTTTCCATAGTTCAGAGTGTAGTGTAGTTGGGCCATAGGCGCCGCAGCCAGTTTCTGTTCAAATAGCCACTTTGACTCTGTTCCAACTCCTCTTTGTTTTGCAAGGTGGCTTCTCCATTTCTGGTGTGGTTTTCTTTCCTACGTTTTGTTTTTGCAGGTGTCACATGCAGACAGAATGAGGCACATTCCTGAACTTGAGGCCGTGTCAAGCAGCACTCCTTTTTCTCCCAGTGTATGATGTTGTAAACAAAATCATTACCTTTCATAAAAAGGCAGTTTGAAATGGTTATTTGGGAGGGGGGATTTTACTTGAGGGCCAAAATTGTCTGTCACTGACTTTTAAAATGGCAAATTTACTTTCTACCATTTTACAGTGAAATAATCAAGCAATTTATTATTTGAGAGAGGGTACAACACTCATAAAACACCTGAAAAAAGTTATTAACTGACCAAAGATAGTTATTAGAGGTGTGCAAAAAATCATTACTCATCAGAAGTCGTTATATTGCAATACAGATGGGGCCATAGTCAAGAAATCTGGCAAGCCTCTATCAGAGGACCACGTAGTGCTGTATCTCTGATAATGTTTATTTTTGTTTTACATGTACCCTTAATGACCCTTTGGAGGCACTTGCACATTTTGGTTCTCTGTGAGCCATCTCAGTCTCAGGAGAGCCTTTTAAACATAGGATGTGACCTTCAAGTCAATTTCTGGGTTACTTCTGGGGGTGGGGGGTGGGTGTTCTCCTATGATGGCTCAAGATACCAAAAGTTTCAATGTTGCCTTAGGGAGACTTTAGGAACCAAACAGGTTTTTTTCTTTGTGAGACCTGGGTTGCTGCGGTGCGTACACCCTGCAGACCACATTTTCCGCACTTATTTTGTAGAGGAGGCCTGGGGCAGCACATAAAGATGTTGCTGCTAGGCATATTTTCTCTTTTATCACAAGGCACTACACTTTCAATTTTCTGCTCAGAGTTACCTTGCACTACTGTGCTTCATGGCTTGTTATCAGTAAGAAATCATGCATCATTATTGTAGTTATGATTGGTTTTACGTTTCTCCATATGGCCAACTCTTCATAATCCACGCCAGGAGCCCCTTAGCTTGCTGGAAAGGAGCAAACTATATGTCTGCTTGCTTTAGAGTTGTCAGGCTGAAAACTAGGAAGGGCTCCTCTACTTTGATGGTTGAACAGAAGAGAGAATTTCAGTAGGGTGTTGCTTGCTATGCACAACTATTAAAGGTACAAGGTCTGTCTCCAGTTTCCACTGGACGGCCTTGTTCTACTTGCTTGACGTAATTCTACAATCCTCCTTTGACCAGTAAATGATATACTGTAATAAGGTCAACACTTCTTTGAATGTATCCTTCATGGTTGTCTGCTAGATTTATAGGAAAAGAAAAAAAAATTAAAAAGCTGCTACAACTTTAAGAAAGCTGAATAAAAACGGAACTTTTTTTTTGTAATTTCACCTTTCCATCTGAGGTAGTCATCATGCCTGGCAAACACTTTGTGTGTAACTCTTGAATTGTTGGCATTCTTGCAGTGTCACCCCCCTCCTTCCTTATTTAATCTCACCCAGCCGCTGAAGGTTGCCAGTGAGTTCCCAAGTCTCGTGCTCTCTGTGGCTGATAATGTAGTCATTGCTTGGATTCCAGCAAGTCTGCTGCACATAGTTTAGCTATCTACTAAAATATGGTAAGATAAAGGCTACAGTGTCAGAATGAGGATGAGTGACAAAATAGATGTCAGGGATGCATCCCATACTTGCTTGGGTGGAATGGAAATTTAAATATATCCAAGATAATCTTTTGGGGACAGCCTACTGAAAGATTTGTTCCATTACAGATTTTGTGTGGTTGTTCATGAGCCATCCACTCTCTGATTGTCTTCCACTCCAAAACCCAAATAGTCTCACTGACAGTTAAAAATTAAATGTGACTGTTCAAGAAAGGGAGCCTAGAGATGAATGTTCAGAAAATGTATACAGAATGCATATTTAGGGGACCTGTCTCCATTTTGGAGCATGAGTGAAGACTAAAAGTTCTGGTAAAGAACAGGAAAAAAATGGAGAGGCAAGAAAGTTCAGGATTGTTAATCAGTAGTGAGCTCTCAACCACTGAAGATGCCTGCCATAGATGTGGGCGAAATGTGAGAATGCTTCTGCAACATGGCCATATGGCCCAGAAAACTCACAGCAACCCAGTAGTTGTACATGTGCTGCACAAAACTCAGCACAAAAATCTACATCTTTTTTTGATGTGCATGAAAGTTGGTATGCATTCTTTAGAGCCTTCCGTCTCCAAGAAATTTCTTCTTCTATATGATTTTATTTATTTTATAACTTGTGTTGCGGCACGAAGTTTGTGCCATTGTAAGCCGCCATGAGTTGGGGTAGAGAAGGGTGGGTACAAGTATGGCAAATAAATAAGTAAATAATCCCCCCAGTCTTCTTGTTTCTTATGCCCCCCTCCCCCAGTATATTCATTTTGTACATATTCTTGGTGTGGAAAACTAGAGACCGCAAAAATATTTGGAAATAGCACGTAGAGATATATCTTTATCACATATAGTGCATTAAAAAGACAAAATATTTGTTTTTAATTACTTGTCCTGAACTCTGACATCTTCAGTTGTCATGTTTCACTTGTGAAACATCACCAAGGAAAGGGATAGTTTTGCAGAAGTTGCAAGTAATAAAGAAATGGCAAATCCTTTCATCTCCCACTTTCTCTCAGTACTCTTGTATCTTGCAATTTCCTCGGCAAACGAGATTCTAGAACCATCTTTATTTTTTAATGCATTCACATTGTTTAATTTGCATTGTATCATCCCTATATTGAGAGAAAGCAGGGATAAAAATAGTTAAGTAAATGAATAAACTCTATTTTTCCTTGTGGTCTTTTTCCACTGATCCTACAGTCTGCAAACCATGGATGTTGGGGATCCAGATAATCTGTAGCTCAAACATCCCCCAACTGTTATCTAGTTATAACTGATTTACTACTGAGGCTTGTCTTGGAGTCTGCAAAATTATCTACGAAATGGCTAGAACTGGCTCGGGTTTGCCATTTGTGACGTAGGAGTTCTGACAGTCACCAAAGCAGCTGCTAGGATACCCATGCTGAGAGTTGATTTATTGCATGTTCAATGTATATAATCAACTTTTGGACAGCAGAACGAGAAGGGGGCAAGAATAAAAGTTGAAACAACTCAGATTTTTTTCTTTTTTCTGTTCTAGAGAGTTCTTCTCTGTTGGAGAAGATTCAGCTTTTAGTCTAATGGTGTGCCTCTGTGTTATTAGTAGCCCGTTCACTCCACACTGTGCTTAATAGAATATCCTGCTAAATGGCAAGGAGACAAGGCTGCACTTGTGCTCTGGAATTCATCAAAGCCACTCCACCTCATCCCAAAGCTGTTTTACATGGTGTTGCACCTACAGTGCAGCCACTATACTCTGACTCTGTTTTCCTAAGGTTGTATAAATAGAGAACACAGGCTTCATTTTCCTCGGAAGGGTAACGTTCTCCAGTTTTTCAGATAACTGCATGCTTGGGGGACTGTATTCCTGTGGGATTTTAAGCAAATGTGGTGGTAGGAAAGCAAATAGACTTCTGACCTGCTCCTAACATAGTTATAGCGGTAGGGTGTCTGGTTTTAGCATGCCTTAGGGTATCTTAGAAATAAGGGGGAATCTATTGATTGTTCCTCTGTATGTGCGGGATAACTGGTGTTATTACCTGGATGTTTAAAGTAGAAGTTTATATTATCTTTTATTTGGGACTTTTGTTTCTCTTCATACCCTGTTTTAGAAATAACGAAGAGTGTTAAAAATAGAAGTATTAGCCTATAACTGCCAAGCTGCTATAAAATGGTAGAACTAGCCTGGAGTTCTGTTTTATCAATCACGAACACTTCTGCAGTGTAAAAAGTAATTTGCTATTGCTCTTGTGGCTCCAAACTACCCTTGGATTGGGATCTGAAAGAATGCTCAGTGGAATGGGAATGGAAGCAGAAGGCTTTTCAGGCAGTCTCATTTGATTCTTAACTGCACATAATGGCTCCTCTGCATATTCAAACAGATGGAGTTGTGTGCATGCAAACCACATGTGCATCTCTGTATAGGAATGAATGTGGGAGAGGCACATTATAGGAGTCTCCCAGGCTTATTGGCCCCATCCCTCCTCACTACTCCCATGGTGTCATAATGTCATTTGCCTTGCCTACTCTAATAAAGGGGGTATGGCTTTCACCTAAAGCAGTGGTTCCCAACCTGTGGGTCCTCAGATGTTTTGGCCTACAACTCCCAAAAATTCAAGCCAGTTTACCAGTTGTTAGGATTTCTGGGAGTTGAAGGCCAAAACACCTGGGGACCCACAGGCTGAGAACCACTGACCTAAAGGATGCATTTGTAAAGTGAGCATAAAGTTAGTTTAAACATTTCCAACCTCCTATGAAGCACCCCTCTTCACAGTTCTGAGAACATGCATGTTCATGTTACCCTTTGCTTTTAGGTTCGCCACTACATTTCTAACCACAGCTAGAAACTTTAGTTGTGTAACCAACCACTCCACTTCTCTGGGTTGGAGATCCTTTACAGTTTATTATTGTTCTTATTAGATCTGAACACATCTTTCTTTATATGTGTTCTTTCATTACATTCTGGGAAGAATTATGAGTCTTGGTTGAATTCCATCTGATTTTGGAAGATGAGCAGGGTCAGCTCTGGTTAGTACTTGGATGGGAAGCCACCAATGGAAACCAGGTGCTGAAAGCTATAGTTTAGAGGAAAGACCTGGCAACACCACCTCTGAGTGTCCATTGCCTAAGAAAACTATACAAAACTTATGGGCTTACCAAGAATCAACAGACAATGTGGAGGCATGTGTATACACATACAGACATGAATCTTCAGTGCAAATCACCTTGTCCCTTGAACTGCATTTATTAGAAATATGCCATCTTTGTATGTCTGCCAAATTAAAAGACCTTGTTCTTTCTGAAAATGGATTATATGGGCTGAATGAAGTACTGTGGCCCATGTAGGTCATTAATTACTTTGAAAAGGCATGCCAGAATCCCTTACATGAGAGTTGTCCTCAGGGTTGATTCTTTCCGCTCTTCCCTTCCTCTCTTGCTATGGATAATAGGGTTTCTTGCCATTTCTTAATGTTGGCTTCCATTAGACAAGATTAAGCAAAAAAATATTTTGTGAGTACTTTCTAGCATGTCAGTGCTGGGCTGCAGGCCTTTTTGGACTAAGAACCAACTGTGGGCACATTTCCCTTTCCATCCTTTATCAATGCTATTGCAATCAGCAGAGGAGCAGTGTTTTCCCTCTAAGCATACTCTCATTCTCAGTTCTCATTATGAATGTGTGGTGGAGAGGAAGAACAGTACTGGCCCATTCTTTTCTCTAGGAGTGGCTCTTATGTGTGCTCAATTGTGTTATCGGCTGGTGCAAGCCTGGTGCTGGTGAAGGTCCCATGCTATTAGTGATGCTGATGCCGTTGGTCGTGTCTGACCCATTGGCCACTTGTAGCCCAGTCACTCACATCAGGATTACATCCCAACTTTAGCAACTGTAATATGCTTTGTATAAGGAATAGAAGGCAAATGGAAAGCTTTAGCTTGTGCAAACCATAGCTGCCTTGCTTGCTAAGCATCCAGATGCCCTGGTTGCCACTGTGTTGTTTGAAGTACTGCCTGGTACTTTTAAGGTCCTCAAATAATTGAGATCAGGTTATTTGCAAGAACTACCTGCACAGTTAACTGCTCATCTTGCTTGGGCACTGATAAAGTCTGTTAGCTTGGCCTACGACTTCTTCACAGATTGCTCTTTCAATGAGAACCTCCTTCCCATAGGCAGTGTGCTTTGTTATTGTTTGCTTTATAATGGATTTTAAAGGCATGTTTGTTCAATTGAATAATGCTTTTCTCTCCTACTGTTTTACATAAGACCCACATAACCACAGAGCCCATGTCTACCATCTCACTTATACGTGTCCAGTGGTGAAATGGTTTCTCTAGATATTTACAAGGTTCTCCAAGTGATTCTGTGATATGCTTCCCCAGAAAGTTGCATTAGTGGAATTAGCAAATTCCTAGGGAGGATACCCATGATTCCATAGCACTAAGCCATGGCAGTTAAAGTGATGTCAGACAGTATTAATTCTACAATGTAGATATACCCACAGGACACAGAGCAATGTATTCAAACAACAGGAAAAGTGGTTCCACTTAAGAGGGAAAAAAATCCTGAAAGTAAGACCTGTTTAAAGGTGAAATACACTATTGCAGAGTGTGATGGAGTCTCATTCTCTGGAATTTTTAAAGTAGAAGCTGGGTAGTCGGATTTTGTTTTTTGAACTGTGGTGTTTCTTGAAACTGTAGGTTCATAATCCAGCCCTGTCAGAACAAAAGAGCCTTCAGAATGAGATGAAAATGCTATGAGTTTCTCTGTGTGATTAATAGTATAGAAGAGTAAGGGCTGGACTTTATTTATTTATTTACTGTATTTGTATACTGCCCTTCTCAGCCCTCAGTCAACTCAGGGCGGTTTACAGAGGCAATGATTCAATGCCCAAGAACATCATAAAACATTTAAAACATTAATACATAGTATAAAACCAAACAAAAGTAATAAAAACATAAGCCATTTGCGTATCCTAATTAAAAACATTATCCATTTCGTCGTCCAGTCGTTCCAAATTCCTGTGTCTTTTACATTGCATTTTCAAACGTTTGCTTGAACAGCCAGGTCTTGACTCTTTTCTGGAATGTTAAGAGGGAGGGGGCCAATCTTATGTCCCCAGGAGGGGCATTCCATAGCTGAGGGACCATCATTGAGAAGGCCCTGTATCTCATTCCCACCAAACATATTTGTGACGCAGGCGGGATTGAGAGCACGGCCTCCCCGGATGATCTTAAAGTCCTACATTGTAAATGCCATTCTCTAAAACAGGAGTTCTCAAACTTTTTCAGCTGTGGAGCCCTTTTTGAAGTAAACGTTTCTTGTGTAGCCCCAAGAAATGTTTGTGCATTATATTATATTATAGATTATAATGTGTATATATCAGGAATGGGCTGGGCCAGCGCCAGATGGATGAGGAGAGTGTTTCTGTAAACTAATTCTAGCTTGATTTCCTGTATTCAGCATGGCAGGTGGCAGTAAGGGCCTTGATAACTTAAGGGGCCCCTTCCAACTCTATGATTCTATGGAGTATGAAATGCAGGACAGGTCATCATGAGGTTGCTACCTGGTTTTTAAAATGGCTTGCTTTCAAAGGATCAGATAAATGGGTCCTTGGATTAAATATACACCAATCACATCTGTATTAAGATATTGGCAAATTTAATACACTGTGCTTAAGGTGACAGAAAAGTCTGTCAGGGATTCAAAGTGAGGACAAGAAGATCTAATTGTTTGTATTTAGGTATGTTTAAAATCAAAATGTATGACAATGGGACAAGCATGCAGAAGATCCTAGAACTTTAATGTTAGCATACTAAAATAGAAAAGTATATACTTGTGATTTTGCTTTGTTGTTTTATAGTCGTTTCCAAAGCTCTTTACAACCTAAATTGTGTTTGCTTTCAAAGCAGAGGGTTGCTGTTATGTTTATTTTATGGATAGGGAATTAAGGTTTGAGAGTAATGACTTAACCAAGGTCACACAAAATGGATTAATAGCCAAGGTGTGGGCTACAAGCAGTCCAAGTCTAACTGGGTGCAACTGGCCCAGAAGAAAACTGCCATTCAGTCTCTTCCAGAGCAGATTGCATTTGGCCTGGATTCTAAACAACAGCAGTTGGGAAAGTGGGAGGGAAGGGAGTAAAACACTAAATGGTTTGGCATTTTTTCCCATAGCAGTGAACAGAAATGTGCAACCTTAATGTGAACTGAAGAAACCTAACCCTTCTTTCCTTTTTTCCTGCCCTTTGAAGACAATGCATTTTGTATTCTCAGCAATTACCATTTGAATCAATAAAAATCCAGCATCTTGATAAAGAGCCCAGGTACGCTTTGCTAGACCTCATCCCATAAGGTAACTGGAGCAGCTAATTTTGCATTAGCCATTGTGGCAGCTCAGATTATGTTCTTCAAAGACTGACTGTCTTGTTCAAACACAGGGTTCATATCTTGGCTGAACATTAATGTCACTTGATAGGACCCACGTCCACTCCACACTACCCTTCCCCATGAATTAGGTTTTCTAATGATAAGCAAAAGGAAGAAAGGTCTTTTTGTCCTGCTGTTGGGTCCATCCTGTGAAATTGATCAGGGGCCAGGATTGATTACCACCAGGCAAGCAAAGAACTGATAACCTACAGGATCTGTAGGGAGAATCCTTTCTAACTTTTCCATTTGTAATTCTGGCTTTGGGCTCTTTTTTTGAAAAGCAGTGCACAGTCAGAAGATCAAAATAAGATGCAACTTGAGAAAAAGTATCATTTAAACATCCCATAAATGACAAAGAGAAAGGGTGCTATCTTTTGTGATGCCTTCAACGTTTATTGTGGATTTGCTGATTATCAAAAACGCCTGGTGTTCATATTACCTTGAGCTGCCTGGGAACCATTTGCTATATGGCTGCCCCCATGTTGCTGCTCAGCAAGGTAGCTTTTGAATGGAAACCAGTGGAATGAAAACCCACGATTCTCAGGTATTTATACTTTAGTATATTATGTAGTAACACATTAAGTAAGAGGCAACTTAATAGCACATTTTTCAGTCTTAAATACAATCTAAAACTTGCCTGCTAGGTCTAGTGGCAAAGTAATCTTGTAGCCAAAGAGGCGCTATCAATATTGTATAATTTCTTTGTAGATGGATTTATTTGTATGCAGTGTTTTGACCAGCTCTTTAATTACAGTAGAGTCTCGTTTATCCAACCTACTCTCATACAACGTTCTGTATTATCCAACGCATTCTGCCTCCTGCCTGGATCCACAACTGTTTATCTATGCAGTCAATGTTTACAATACATTGTGATGTTTTGGTGCTAAATTCATAAATACAGTAATTACTGCATAATGTTACTGTGTATTGAACTGCTTTTTCTGTTGATTTGTTGTAAAACATGATGTTTTGGTGCTTAATTCGTAAAATTATAACATAATTTGACATTTAATAGGCTTTTCCTTAATCCCTCCTTATTATCCAACATTTTTGTTTATCCAACGTTCTGCTGGCTCATTTACATTGAATAAACGAGACTCTACTGTATTCAGTGTTATTTACAAATCACTATTACAAATTTAAAACAAAACTGGATAGTAGCAGAAAGAAACAGTAGTCAAGATGGATAGTTGCAGAAATATTTCAGCTAAAAAAAGTCTTGCAGCTGCCCTAATCTCTACCAAAAGAAGTTTCTACAATTTTGAAATAACTACTGTAAAAATTTTACACAGCTGTTGATGTTCATAAATTCCAGACAAAAAGCCTACTGACTGAGCCTAAACAAGGAAGTGGTGAGACAGTCCATGAGATATGAAACTTCTAGGCATTAGGAGATATAATGGTTAAAAAGAGCCCTTTGAATTGAGCCCAAACAAATTGGTAAGCCATTTTTGTTAGCCAAATCAGACTGAATGTGATCTCTCTGAAGATATTCAGCAGCATTCTGCATCAGCTAAGGTTTCCAAGTCCTACATAGAAAGGACTTAAATTACATAGAAAGCCACACTTTTATCTTGAAACCATTCAAGATAAAACTATTCAAAAGTTAAAAGCAAAATAGTATCTATAAAAACAACATATTCCTAATGTGTTGAAGCTAAAAAAATTCTGATGACTTACAAGTCAACAGAAAAATAATAAACTGATAAAATTACAGTATTTAAACCTTCGCAAATCATTTATTTATTTTATTTATTTATTTGGTATGCTTGTATACCGCTAATATCTCAGCCTGTGCGGCGACTCATTGCGGTTTACAACATGTTAAAATATACAATTCACTTTAAGCATATAAGATTAAAATTAGGAATACATACAAAAACATACATAGTATTGGGCCACCAATACAGATCGGGACATCTCATAGTTAAAATCGTAATCCAATTCGTTATCCTTGATTGCTAATCCATGGTCAGACAAACATCACGTCAAAGATCAATTGAAGACTTGCTCGAACATCCAGGTTTTTAGTTTTTTCCTAAATGCCATTAGCGAAGTGGCTGATCTTAATTCAGTAGGGAGGGCATTCCAAAGCCAGGGGGCCACCACAGAAAAGGCCCTATCTCTCGTTCCCACAAGCCGCACCTGTGAAGCAGGTGGGATAGAGAGAAGGGCTTCTCCTGAAGATCTTAGGGTCCTGGTGGGCTGATAGGCCGAGATACGTTCGGATAGGTATGTAGGGCCAGAACCGTTTAGGGCTTTAAAGGTCAAAACCAGCACTTTGAATTGGGCTCGGTAGCTAATCGGTAGCCAGTGGAGCTGGTACAGCAGAGGAGTTGTGTGCTCCCTGCGCCCAGCCCCTGTTAATACCATGGCTGCCGCCCGTTGGACTAGTTGGAGCTTCCGGGCCGTCTTCAAAGGCAACCCCACGTAGAGAGCGTTGCAGTAATCAAGACGGGATGTAACCAGAGCGTGGACTACCGTGGCCAAGTCAGACTTCCCAAGGTACGGTCGCAGTTGGCGCACGAGTCTTAACTGTGCGAATGCTCCCCTGGTCACCGCCGAAACCTGGGGCTCCAGGCTCAGCGATGAGTCCAGGATCACACCCAAACTGCGAACCTGTGTCTTCAGGGGGAGTGCGACCCCGTCTAACACAGGCTGTAACCCTATACCCTGTTCGGCCTTGCGACTGACCAGGAGCACCTCTGTCTTGTCTGGATTCAATTTCAATTTGTTCGCCCCCATCCAGACCGTCACAGCGGCCAAGCACCGGTTCAGGACTTCGACAGCCTCCTTAGTAGCGGGTGGGAAGGAGTGACAGAGTTGGACATCATCTGCGTACAGATGACACCGCACCCCGAAACTCCGGATGATCTCACCCAGCGGCTTCATATCAAATACACATTCTTCCAGTGTGTTCTGCCAACTGTAAAAGCAACAAAGCAAAAACAAACAATTCTTTGACTGTTTTCCATGTTAGAGTAAAAAACAGAGGACAAGGGTTTCTGAGTCTTAGGATTTTAATAAAACAACAGCAATTCTGCTAAGATGAAATCTGACTTCTGAGTTAGAAGAGATTATAATGCCCATCTGGCCCTCTACTCTGCCACAGCCTCCTAAGAGATGATCATTCAACCTTTGTTTAAAGACCCTCAGAGAAGGAGAATCTGATTGAGTCAATTTGATGTCAAAGAGGTCTTACTATCAAGATGTTCTATCAAATGTAGAGGCAGAATTGTCTTCTTCCAGTTTGAATCCACTGATTTCTTTCTTGGGGCAGAAGAAAATAAGTGTGCTCCATCTTCTGCATGGCATCCCTTCATATAGTTTAAGATGTCTAACTTATGTATGAAGGACTTAAGTTACCTTCCAGTTTTCTTAAGCATTGACTACTTGGAGGTGGTTTGCCAATTTCTTTCTCTGAAATACAGCCTACAGAACCAGGTATTCTTGGCAATCTCCCACCAAAGTACAAAACATGTTTTGTTTAAAAAAATTAGATGGAATCTGTTGCCTTTAAAGTATTTATGTCCTTATCACCTCTCAATCCTCTCTTCTCAAAGCTAAACGTATCCAGCTCCATAGGTTGTTTGTCATGGGGTTTAGTTTCCAGAACTTCTACCATCTTGACTGCATCTCTCTAGAAATGTTCTAGGTTGTCAGTATCATAACTGAACTGTATTACTCAGAACTGTATTCCAGATGAGATCTGATCAAAGCAGTAGAACGTGGAACGATTACTTTACATATCCATACACTATGTTTTTCTTGCTGCAGTGTAAAACTGCATTAAGCCCCATCCCCTCCTTCCACGTCCTTCTATTGACAGTTGTTCATGGTCCATTGAGTCCCCTAGATCCTTTGAAGTGCTCTATTCTGTTCTTTACACCTCCATACAGGGAAGTCATCTACAAATTTGACAATCATGCCTTGTATTCTATTATCCAAAACATTTATGAAGATGTTGTGGCACTCCATTAGCTACTTCTCTCCAGGTTGAAGACCATTGTTGAACACTGTTTGGGTTCAGTCTGTCAAAGAAGTTGGTAGCATAAGCTTTTGTAATCAAAAGTCTTCTTCATCAAATGCAGAAAGTCTACTTCATCAGATACAAAGTATACTTTAGTTTGCTAAAGCTATCAACATCTTTTTCTCAGTCACCAAGATGTTACAAAACTCTCTTGCATACTGATCCAGACTAACAAGACTATGTGTGATTTCTCTGGGTTGTGTTTCTCCTGGATAGTTCCTCCTAACACTTTCTTTTACATACCTTCTTTGGGTTTCCTGGAGCTCGGTCCCACAGATTACGGGATGCTGCGCTTCTCTACTACTCACTCAGGAAGGATTCCTCCCTTTTAAATCCTGTCCTCACACCATTCTTTCATCCTGTTCTGTGTTAACAGGCATGAGAAATTTTCCTCCAGAAAAAAAACGTACTTCAAAATCTTACATGATATTCACTCTATTGTTACTTGAGATCTTTCCATGTTGGTTTTTTTTATAGGAAACTCTAGAACAGATAGGCCATAGGTATACATGAACAATCTTATCTGTTGTAGACAGACACAAAGATCTTTACAGTCTTTATTCTCATTAGTGATCCTCCCAGTATCTAAAAGAAACATTGTACTGCCAATTAAGTTTGCCCAAAGGAGCAAAAATTATTCATTTAACCTATTTCTTTAGGACAGCTAATCACTAAGCCTTACATTAGTAACACTATATTCCATATACAACTATGTAAATATTTACTTTAGCTTGGCTAGGGAAAGGCTCTACTATGTCACAACTGTATGTCATTTTCCAGCTAAGGAACCATTTTTTTCCTTTACTAAATCAAGAACATTGGTGAGCAATGGCTTGGGGCCATGATCCATGGTACACACAGGCACTGAAGTAGGGGGCTTAGCAACCTTGAAACTTTGCAGCATTACTAGGAACTCTTTCACACTGAAATTATAGCAACATCATTTGAAATACTGTCGTCTGGAGTTCAGGGAGAGCCCTTTAGTATTTTTTTTAGCCAGGAAGCCCCTCTCATGCCTCTGATTGAACTACAAGCCCCAGGATTCCATAGGATGCAGCCATGGCCTTTAAAGTTGAATCATAATGTTGTAAGTGTGTAGTCTAAATGTAGACCTGGTGGTGTGTCTTGTGTAGAATTACAGAACAACTCCCCCAAGCCTCTTTCCTAGCCGCAAAAGGCCCAGAATAAGTTATTTTCTATTTACTGCTCTGCTTGCAGTCTTAGCATCCTATTAAAATACCTATGCACACAACCACTGTGTTAATGTGGCACCCCCTTGACTCTTTAGCTTGACACCTTGGAGTCATTTTGCTCACCCGTAAGGCTGGCCCTAAAGAATTAAAGGTGCAGGTCAATTGCTTTCTTGCTCTCTATATACCTAGAAAAACAGTGGAGTCCTGGAAACTGGGACTAAGAAAGAAAACAGCAAGTGCAAACTAAAGTTCAGGGGGAAAAACTGAATTGTGTTTTTAAGTCGTTTGTGGTGGATCTACACAGACATTTTAAAACAGGTTGAAGCAGGCTCAAGGGAGGGGTATCCACAAAATAAACAGCCCCTATGCAGTGTGCATTAAGCCAGAAACAGCACAGTTTTAAAAAACCACTAAAAAGTCCAGAATAAGCCAGAAAACTCATTTCAGCTGATCTGAATGTATCCAATCAGGGTTCGAATACTGAAAAATAATGTGAGGCATAATTACTGATGGAGCCACCAGGGGCGCAGCGGGTTACACCGCTGAGCTGCTGAACTTGCTGACTGCAAATTCACAGGTTTGAATCCCGGGAGTGGGGTGAGCTCTCAATGTTAGCCCCAGCTTCTGCCAACCTAGCAGTTCTACAACAGGAAAATGTGAGTAGATCAATTGGTACCACTTCTGGCATTGGTAATGGCATTCCATGCAGTCAAGCTGGCTACATGACCTCAGAGGTGACTACGGACAACGTTGGCTCTTTGGCTTAGAAATGGAGATGAGCACCATCCCCCCAGAGTCGGACACAACTAGACTTAATGTCAAGGGGAAACCTTTACCTTTACTATCGATACAGCTGGTTGGAAGGTAAACAAGTACTCCAGCAAGAGGGAAAACCATATCATTCCCATGGGGACTCTCACTTTCTGCCCCTTTGTTCTCATTTCATATGTCTGCCATGGTCCAGCACTACTCCCCAAATGGATATGGTGATGCACATCTCAGTGGACCGAATAAGAGGGAAACAAATCATGGACTTGGTTTTGATCAGCAATTGATGGTCACCATCCCAGCCTTGATCTGATTCCTGAGGTGGTTTTGTAGGTCAGGGGTCCTCAAACTTATAAAGCAGAGGCTCATGGTTCCTCAGACTCTTGGTGGGGGTGGGGTGAGGTGGTCTACTACAGTTTTTTAAAAAATGAACAAATTCCTATGCACATTGCACATCTCTTATTTATAGTGCAAAAACCACGAAAGACCAATACACTATTTAATATGAAGGACAGTTTTAACCAACGTAAATTTACCAGTATTTCAGTGGGAAGTGTGGGCCTGTTTTTGGCTGGTGTGATAGTCAAGTTAATTAGAATTGTTGTAGTAGTAGTGTGCCTTCAAGTAGTTTCTGACTTAGGGAATGATCTTAGTTTAGGGAAGTCTGCTGTAGATCCTCCATAGCAGAATCGGTTAGATTTAATCCACTTCCTAACTTGATTTTATTCTCTGTGTAGAACCGGCCTTGGGTGATGTCAGGTTTTACTTGCAATTTTGCTCTGTCCTTTGCAAATCTTTTTGAAAGTAGCACTAAGGTTTTTTTCTGAATTCTTTTCATTCCTGATTGATATCTCGGATAAATGGGTGTCCTAAGATGAAGGAATGTGTTTAAAAACATTATTATGCTCATTCAGGAAGTTTTGGACTTTTGCATTTGATCCACAAGTAAATTGCAGTTTTATTTTTTTTAAAAAAACTTATAAATGAATCCTTGTGATTTCACTGGGATTATGGAAAATGACTGATCTTGGCACTCAGATATGACCCATCATTTATCTTCACTCACAGCTACTTTATGAGAATTGGGGGGCTGTAGGTAAAAGCTTATGGGCCCAAGATGGCTAAAAACCAAGGAAAAAAGTGCAGGGAATAACATACAGTAAATGTTTACTAACAGGATCAAAATGTTCTTACAGTGTAGATATAACGGGCATAGTCTGAAAGGAACAGTCAGCTGTTTGTTCACTGAAAAGCAAAATAAAATCAGCGTAATGATAGATTTCATGCTTTATCCCTTGAAATTCAAGATCAAGTTCTGGGTCTCTGTGTCAGACTTATCTTCTTGCTTACCCTGTGTGTGGCCTTCTAGTAATTAACCTGAGGGGCTACTTTCCTTTTCTAATTTGTAGGAAGTGGCTCATGACATCTGTTTGAGCCCTGGGGCTACTTCTTGAAAACCTTTAGCTCTTTCCAGGTTTCCTCCTTCCTTTCAAAGTATGAGCACTATAAAGATGTATAACAACTGACAGACGTGATTTGTAGCTCTAGGGGAAAAATCCTTTCAGATTATAAAGAAACCACTAAAAATACACACTAAACCCTTTTATTGGAATGAAGCAAACACAGAAAAGAATGTATGTATTGCTTGAAGAGGTTTTGTGTATATAAACCCTGCAGATAAAAGCCATGTGAGTGTCTCTTGGAGCAAGAAATGTAAGGTAAAGGTTTTCCCCTGACATTAAGTACGGTTGTGACATTAATTCTTGGGGGGTTGGTGCTCATCTCCATTTCTAAGCCAAAGAGCCAGCATTGTCCGTAGACACTTCCAAGGTCATGTGGCTGGCATGACTACATGGAGCGCAGTTACTTTCCCACCGGAGCAGTACCTATTGATCTGCTCACATTGACATATTTTCGCACTGCTAGGTTGGCAGAAGCTGGGGCTAACAGCAGGAACTCATGTCGCTCCCCAGATTCGAATCTGTGACCTTTCGGTCAACAAGTTCAGCAGCTCAGCGCTTTAACCCACTACGCCTAGAACCTGAAATACTTCAAAGTTTAATTTCGACTACTAGGGTCTAGATCCAGTATCCCTTTAGCATAGTATAAATGTACATCAGTGTGTGAAACATCGGATCTCATAACTACACGACTATTTCCCAGAGGGTATTAGTCTTGAACTTTCCTATTTTGTAATGGTTCACTAGCTGTCCACCTACCAAATAAAAACTAGGAAAGATATTTGAATGGATTTATGGGCAGATTGGATGCAATACTGCAAATTCTGAGAGAGTGCTACTTGTCTAATGTTTACGCTGGTGTGGAATTCCCATAAAGATGTTCTGGCCAAGGAGGTTGGTTTCCCTTGGTGCAAGTTCTGTTGAAAAGAATCTGCCTAGAAGCTGTTGCTCTTGCTCTTGTAATGTGCTGTGGAGGAGGATGTTTCTCCTCTCTCGCCTTTCTCCATCTCCCCATCTCTCACAACCTCTTTCGCCCTCCTTCCTCTACCTACATATAAATATTCATTTTATATGGATCCTCCTAGTTTCAGAGAGGCCGTGGAATTTCCCTTTAGTGTTGTTCAACAGTGGTGTTACAGATCACAACTCACACTAGTGAGCGGACTGTATAGAAGGAAAGAGGGCCATTGCCTTTTCTTCTATGATTCTCTATTATTCTATGACTCACCACCAATGCTTGCCCACTTCTCTCTGTGTATTTCTGTGTGTGCGCTCACCTCCCATCTTATTCACAGAGTGAGAGTGAAAACAGAAGAGGGCACTTGTACCTTTATTCATTGTGTAGAAGAGGAAATGTTTACAGGTGTCAGGCAGCCATAGCAAGCAACACCGGTGGCAATTCCCCCTTCTGCACAACCATTAGAGGTATAGGAACTGTTTCCAAATTCTCATTCTACCAGCCTAATCTGTCGGGCTATCCAGGTGCTAGTTTAATATTTTTGTATATATTTTGAAAAGGCAAGACAGAATAGTCTATGTCTGTTCATTTACAGTGAATACAGTTCTGTCTCATGTTTACATAAGAATGCAGCATTACATTAACTTGTCCTTTTTCTCATTTAAATATGCACAAATGGCTAACATAGTCATTGCATCTATTGTTGCATGCTTCTGAGTCATTTCCAATGTATAATGCCACTAAGACATATAGCAGAGTTTTCTTAGCAAGATTTATTTGGTACGGGAAGGAGTTGTTTTTGCCTTCATCTGAAGCTGTGTGTGAGATTTGTCCAAGGCCATTTGCTCATGGGTTTCCATGGTCTGACAGGGATTCATTAAAACAATAGATTAAACATGTCAGTTAAAAACCAAATGCAAGTCTGGGTTAATTCAGTGTTGCGGGTTTCCTAATTCTTCTTTCCACTTGCCACTATTCACTAGTTGAACGCCTGGTCCCAAAGACAAGTCTTCAGTTTTCTTCTAAAAGACAGGAGGGAGGTGGCCAGTCTGATGTCCCTGGGGAGAGAGTTCCACAGACGTGGGGGCCACTGCCGAGAAGGCCCTATCTCTCATCCCCACCAATCGCGTTTGCGATGGTGGCGGGATCAAGAGCAGGGCCTCTCCTGATGATCTTAAACTTTGTGATGGTTCGTAACAGGAGATACGTTCAGACAGGTAGTCAGGGCCAGAACCGTTCAGAGCAAAAAGCCAATCAACCAAGAACTCAGCGTGTTCAGACATCATCAGGAACCCCAGAATGTTCTGTTTGAGTTCCAGATTGAAAGAGTAAATTAAAAACTGGGTGCAGCAGAAGACTGAACCAGATAGCTTGTGCCTGTAACACCATGTAGTATTTTGGAAAAAGGCATTGGTAGTAGTTTATGACTCATTTATATTATGAAATACAGACTCTAAAGTTATTAGATGACGAATAACAAAAACCCCTCTGGATGAACTTAATGAAAAGAGACTGAAATAATTTTATAGCTATGTGTATTTGATTACTCTGATTTCCCCCCCAAAAAAACCAAATTGTTGAGCATGTGGTTAATGAGATTTAATATTAAAATGTAATCTCTAGATAAGTGGTAGAATATTTTTCTTCTCATCAAGACTGTGCAAAGGACATTCATTTAAGTCATAATTGGCTTAAATGTACATGTGAGGTTGTGTTTTTGCCAGTTTCTAACTTTGAGTAGTCATTTTTTCAATCCCATGTAAATTGGACTATTTAATATAACTCAGATGGCCAAGAAATTCCCTTTCTAAAAGTTGTTTTTGTCAATACTACAGAATTGAGAAACATTTTAAGGAAATTTTGTCCACTGAATTTAGTGCTGGAAATGAAGCACTGAACCTTGTCTTCAAAAAAGAAGACTTAGGTCCCTTCCACACAGCCCTATATCCTAGAATATCAAGGCAGAAAATCACACAATATCTGTTTTGAACTGGGTTATCTAAATCCACACTCAGATAATGTGGGATTTTCTGCCTTGATATTCTGGGATATAGGGCTGTGTGGAAGGGCCCTTATTTCCTGAAATTCTCCAACTTTGCTTAGATTTGTATCACACTTTTCAATAATGTATACAAGGTATGAATTAAATGAATTTATTTTTTGCCATCAGTGGTTCTAAAATATGCAGAGACTGCAAGTGTATACACTACGAACAATTCTCACCCAACATCATATGCACTAAGTGAAAATGAACTAAGGTGGGAGAGCTGACACAGAGCAATGTGCTTGCTACATAGGAATCCAAAATAAACAGATTTGCTGATTGTGTACATGGGCATGTTTAAGAGCAGCCTCCACTTTGATCTTCTTGGCATTGTTCTTCACCTAGCTCAGCAGCAAGGGAAATTGCTGAGTAAACAGGCTTCTGATTTCAGAAGAGGTGAGCTACACAAGTTTTATAAAATCCTAACTTGTGGTAGAACTCTGTGACCACTTATTTCATTTTTGTTTCAATTAAGGGTAATGAACTCAGTGTCTCCGCAGTCTTGCATTCTCCTAAATGTCTCCTAACTCAGAAGACTAACGTCGTTCCTGCTGCTATAATATATTGTTCTCTACATAAGTGAGGAACAAAGGTTTCCATTGTTATGAACAACAATACAATAATTATAATTCAAACATCCAACACCAGTAGATCAATAAAGAAACAGTAACATCTAAAGGTCAAGCTACATGTCACTGAAAACAAGCGTTTCCAAAGAGCATGTTTAGCCATGGTCCCTTGATTTCTTTTCGTATTCTTTCGTCTCACACCCCACTTTTTTTCCTCTGGAGAAACAACCATTGCAAGCCTTGAATTTTACATGGATCATGGGGCATCCAGAGGGTTTTAAGTCTCTAAGGTGTGCATGTCTCTGTATATAAAGTAACAAGAGCAATTGGAAGGGCTCCATGAGAATGCTATGAATTGTAGACACAAATTTCTGCCTCTCCAAATATCATTCCATGAAGAAGTCATACTAAATTCAACAATGAAAGCCTTCACTGAAATCATTCTTTTGACATGACAAAAACTGATGGAAATCCCCTAATGAACTACCTGGAGGTTTTTCCTTAAATGTATGCAGAGAATGGCTGTGTACATGGTGGAGGCACCCCCTTTCATGCAAACAGGGTCTTGGGTGGTCAAATAGCAGCTTGTGTGGGAGTTCTGTGGGTAAAATTGGGCAAAGAGGGAGGATGTAAAGAAAAAATACAAAAAAAACCCACCCCAAAAAACCCTTTTTCCATAAGCACTATTGGTCTGACCTGGATTAGGGCCATAAATAGCTCCTTTTACCACAGTAAATGTGCGCAATGCTAAAATATATACTTACCATACTGTTCAGTTTACTTCATCTGACCTTTATACAACTGTTTGCCTTTAAAATATTTCTGTACCTGTTGGCAGAATCAAACAGCTTGCACTTCTCCATCGTATAGTGAACAGTCCTTTCTTTTCTGTGTCTGTGATGTATGTATCCAGGAGGAATGCTGATTGCAGATAGCAGGATACTACCTCGACTTCAATTTTTAAGGATGTGGTAAAATTAAAAGAAAAGCTCCAGCTCAATTCTACTTAAAGTGTTGGTTGATTCAGTGGTGCTTGACTTCATGCAAGCCATTTGCTGCTAGTTTCCAGGAAAGAAAGAAAAAGTTGCAGCTAGTGGGCACAAATATAACAACAACAGTGGCAAATTCAAAACTCGTGATTCAGAGTTGACTGGGTAGGTTTGCAGGAAGAGATAAGTTTTTAATTCTGTTTTAGATTCTGATAGCTTGTTTAGCTGTTGAAGCTCTTCCAGCAGGTCATTCCACAGTCTTGGGGCGGCTGATAAGAATGTCATCTGAGTGACAGCTGTCAGTTGGGTTCTGGCTGGGTGGAGTAAGCATTTATTAAAGGACCTAAGTGTCCCAAAGGGTAATTTGTGCAGGAGAAGGTGATTCTGTAGGTGACCTGGACCCAAACTATGTAGGGCTTTAAAAGTTATAACTAACACTTGGTACTTTGCCTGGAAATTAATTGGCAACAATTGGAGTGACATTTTTATGGGTGTAATATGTTCACTCATAGATGTTCCTGTAACCAATCTGGCTGCCATATTTTGAACTAATTGGATTTTAAACTTGGTGCAGAGGTAACCCAATGTAAAGCTGATGATATATGTTTTTTATTGATTTTGTTATGGTTTATATTCTATTCTAATGTTTTAAATTATATTTTATGGTATCGGGACATTAAATTGTTGCCAACTGTAAACCGCCTTGAGTCGCCTTTGGGCTTTTTTTTTAATCGTGTCAGGAGCTACTCGAGAAAGTGCAAGTCACTTTTGGTGTGAGAGAATTGGCCGTCTGCAAGGATGTTGCTCAGGAGACGCCCGGATGATTTGATGTTTTATCATCCTTGTGGGAGGCTTCTCTCATGTCCCCACATGAGGAGCTGGAGCTGATAGAGGGAGCTCATCCACCTCTCCCCGGATTCGAACCTGCAACCTGTCGGTCTTCAGTCCTGCCGGCACAGGGGTTTAACCCATTGCGCCACTGGGGGCTCCCGCCTTTGGGCTAAGAAAGATGGAATAGAAATATAGTAAATAAGTAAATAATAAATAAGTGCATTGCAAAGGTTGAGATCAACATTGTGCACACTTTAGGTCCTCCAGTTCTCAGAATAGGCACATCTGGAGTATAAGCCAAAGCTGGTCATAAGAACTCCTGATCATCACTTTTACCTGGGCTGACATTTGGAGAGATGGATCTAGGAGCACTCAAAAGCTGAGAACACAATCTTTCATGGGGAGTGTAACCCCACACAGAACTGGTTGACATCCCTCCATCCCCATGTTAGGATCCTTGATGGCAAGCACCTCTGTCTTATCTGGATTCAGTTTAAATTTGTTTTTCCACATCCAGCCCATTACCTCATCCAGTTATCCATTCAGAGGAGACATACCATCCTTAGGTGTTTTTGAATGGTGCTGATCCTTGACACTTTGTTGTGTGAGTTGGGGGAAAAACCTGCTGATGTGGCAAATCAGATCGTTTAAGTAGCAGTAGTCTAGCTTATAATTTTCATGATCCCAAATTTCCGTCCTATTTCATATTTCTAGCTGTTCCAAGGGTCTCATATAATCACATCACATACTTCTTTACACATTGGGTTGAGTGTGATTCCATGATCACAGTGCTAAAACCCCTTGGTGTCCCATAATAAACCACAAGCTCAGTTCTCCAGACAGACACAGTCTTAACTTGTGTTTATATTGGTTTGATCAGTTCTGCTACTCATCTTGGTCTTGATAAATAGAAGTACACTTTTTTGTTATGAGACATCTACAGGAAAAGAAATTAAGAATAATTATTATTGTAAGTTGTAAGTATTATCTGTGCCCTAGTGCCATGTGTAGCAACAAAACCCTTTTCAATCATGTAAACTTGTCAGTAATGGCATTTTTATTGCAATTTAATTTATTTGTGAGTAAAAAGACCAGATTTGACCTGACAAAATTCTTGTTATCTGAATTAGCACCTGTTGCCACGTTAGTGTACAGCAAGAGAATTCCCATTCCTCAGCTTGTGAGTGCTGAGAATGTGAAGAATGCCCAGTGCATAATGCTGGGAATTGCTTGTTAAGGAAAAAGACAGCTTAGGTTTACTCAGCTTCGGGATAATTCATTTATAAGCAAGGCAAGCAAAGAGCTGTATTTTGCTCACCGTGGTCTTAAACAGTTTTGCATAAACATTTCCAAAGAAATAAAGAAATCAAAACAAGCAAATAACAAAAACAAAGAGTCTTGTGATACCTGAAAGAGGAGGCAGATATGAGCAAAATGTACAAGACATGACAATTAAAAAATCTTGTGTGTACGCTCATAAGCTTAACAGTGTGATACCAGCTCTAAGTGCTAAGAAGCATTTTTATAGTCCCCACCCCCAACCCCACAAACTTCCTCTACTTCCTTCGGAAAGAGCTCCAGAGATTTCACATTACTAGACTGTGAGGTAACTGATCTATGCTAAATGGTATTCCAGTTTGCCTGTATCTCCATATTCATCAGGTAAGTATGTCGCAAGAAATTTACTGCCAATATAGTGACGTCATTGAATTGTATCTTGTTAGCAGCGACCACAGAATTCCAGCAAACAGTTGCTTCTCAGATGGCACACTTGGAGATATTATGTAAAATGGTTATCTGTCTTCCCAGTTCATTCTTGCACTGTCATATTAGGAAAAGATACAAAACAAATAAATCCAGCTGAGGAACTGAATTTGGTGGAAGCACTTTGTCTCTTGCCAAGTAGTGATCTGGAACTGGAACAGGTTGAGGTCTTCCATTGCCCGAGGCAGAAGGGAATGCACTGCTGCTAGTCCCCTTTCTTGGTTTGTCAGGTGCACCACAAGTGTGGAGGATTTCATGTAATACTATGTTGACAACACCAAAAAAAAAAAAATGGCCCAGCTCTGTACATACGAGGATTGAATGAAAAGTAATGCCTCCACCTTCGTTACTTGGGTTTGGATGGGAATATTTTAATAAACCAAATGCAGAAATAATCCTTAGAATGTGCTCTTTAACTACCACTATTCACTTTTTGACATAATCACCAGACAATTGGATACATTTGTGCCAACAATGAACAAGATCTGAAACTTGGTGGTTGCTGTCACAGGACGCCCACCTCTTTGTTTGTCACGCAAGTCAGATGTTCCCACTTCAACATCTTTAAACTTACTTACCCAATGATGCACAGTACTCACATCAATACAATCATCATAAATAGCTTTCATACTCTGAGGAATCTCTTTGGGGTGACACCTTCTGCTGTAAATAATTAAATGACTGTACATTGCTTAAGTTACATTGACCGACCGTCTGCGCAGGGTTCCATACTTCGCACTTTAACAACACAACCGTTCAATGCTAGGGCTTCCCGCCAAAATGGAACTGTAGAGGAGAGTCTACTGAACAAGCCAGTACCTGCTGCATACCAGTACTGCCATCTGTTGAGAAGTTACGTTCTGTATGCTCTTTGAAGACAACTCAAAAATTGACAAGCCGTTTTCCAGGAAAATCTGTCTGGCACTGAAGTCCCCTAGGAGGTAGCTACTAAGGATGTAGCTAGTCCTGGATGTTATACAAAACACTCCATTATATACTATTTGCAATTTGAGCTATAGTGCTCTTTGTTTTCTAAACCCAGCTTAGGTGTCTGGTTATGCTAATTTCAAATGTGGTAAAGGTCTTTGTTCCAACAAGCAACAGTAGCTTGCAGATGAAATTAATATAATGGTCCAATATTCTTTCTTGTGAATTGAAATATATGTTGAATATTTCTCATCAGTTGGCCATTTTTATTTATATTTATTTTTTATATATTTGTTAGCTCATTTTTGTTAAGAGTTTGGATGGACCTCATCTCTATCACCTGATTTGCTATTTCTTCCAAATGGTTTATTTCTCTCAACTGCTTTGACAGCAGTTTGTTTTCCCGTTCCAAAATTATGAGTTCATAGTCAAAGGAGTCTTCCTTAAAGCAATCTGCTCTCCTTCCATCTCTTTTCTGTAGCTTTGGAGTGTGTTATTTCCACCAAATTTTAATTTTGTCTTGCTCATATAATATGTTCCCCTTTTGGTCACATAGCGTTCCTAATCTTGGTTTAAATTTTCTTCGATTCCTCAAATCTTGGGGAAGAAATTTCTTGGCCTATCTTTTTTATTATCTTCTATTTCTTCTGTTGATTATTCTCTTTGTCTCCATGTACACATTTCTGAACTGTTGCATTCAGGATTATGAGACCATTTTTGTCACCTGTCACTTTTTCTAATAATTGGAATAATTTTATCAGTCATATAATGACAATTTCTTTTTTCTTTCTTTTCTTTTCTTTTTTTTTAAAAAAAACATTGTTTACTCTTCCCTGAGAATTTCCCTATTTTTAGTCCAGAGGGGTTTTTTTGTCGCTTGGGTTTATTAATGCAAATTTACTCTTTAAATTCTGTAGGGATATTTTTAGATTGTATTTTGATTTAATGCACTTCTTTGCGTGTTCTGGATGTTTTTATATTAGCGGTTCATGTTTTGTGCTCTTGTTTTAGAAGAAAGGGTGGAACTTCTCCACCCCCTGTTTCCAATTATACCGTCTTTTTGATTTCTAGATTAGCCAACTGGTGAAGTTTGTGTATGTAGCCATTTGTTGATTTGCCTAAGAATATGTTTCAAATTACAAACAATAGTAACAACAGTTTAGAAACTGTTGAGCTCACATATTCAATATGTTTTCTTGTCGCTTCATTTCTTCTTCCTAGATTAAATTTTACAACAATGTTTGGTTCTGCTCTAATTTTGGCTTATGCATTCCAAGCACCTGTGGTTATCAACATGCTCTGATTCCTCCTATGGTTCGGCGTAGAATCTTTAAATGTCTTCTTTTTAATATGCCTTTTTTCATGTCAGGAGGTACTTGATGTTTTACCATCCTTGTGGTAAGCTTCTCTCATGTCCCCACATGGGGAGCTGGAGCTAACAGAGGGAGCTTATCTGCAGTCTTCCTGGATTCGAACCTGCGACCTGTCAGTCTTCAGTCCTGCTGGCGCAAGGGTTTAACCCATTGCTCCACCAGGGGCTCCAATATGCTTCTTAAAATAGAGCATACACTTGGATTATGATTGTATTGATTATAGTTTATATTTCACTTATATTGACAGGTTTTTCCATATAATATTTGTAATATGATTTGGTGAGATTTTGCATTTTAGCCTCTGATTGCTTTTGCAATCATCTTCCTATTCACCATCCTGTTCCTTCTTATGTTGTCACTTTTTCAACAAAGCGATAGAATTTACTGTCATTGGCAGTAAGGGAGACTTGGATTGTCACGGCTACAGAATAATCTCTGGCATAATTGAGAAATATCAATGTTGTTCATTCATTAGCACTAAATCACAAGCAAACTTTGAAAATCAACTTTGAAAAAAAAATGGACAGACATGACTGGATGAGAGAACTCAGAATTATACCTTTCTTTGTGTCTCATTCTTTAATTGTATGAAGCTGTTGTAGTGTTTGTAGAAATAATTTTAAATACATGGAGGCTGTTACTATTTTTTTCTTTTTCCTGAAAAACAATTTTCAAGAATGAAATATATCTCATTTTATAGTTGAGCCAAATGTCAACAAACACTTTAACCATTTAAAAAAAATTAATCCCGGAGTTACTTTAACAGGAGTTAATGTTGCACTACTGCTTTATGGTAGAATGCTTGAAGAAATTGGTTCACTCAACTCGTAGAAATCATATAATTTGCAAGCCTTGCTAAATATTTTCCCTTTTTGTGGAATCCAGTTGAAGCATTTCCATTAGAGTCTACTGTAAATACTGCACGTTGTTGCTAAAAGATTTGTCTAAATGGAGGGTGTTCAGAAACCTTTTACTTTTGCCAAATTTTTGCAACTCCTGGTATTGAACTAAGAGGACCCCTGTAGCAGTGGTCTATAGGAAGAAATACATATTTAGCTATGCTTCATGTGGTAGTATGGCCAGGTGACAGGGGTTTTTTTCATTTCAAAAGTAATACAGTATAGTGCAGCTGGTGGGGATGAGGGACAGGGCCTTCTCGGTGTTGGCCTCACAGCTGTAGAACACCCTCCTGAGTGAGATCAGGTTGGCCCCCTCTCTCCTGATCTTTAGAAGACAGCTAAAGACCTGGCTGTGGAACCAAGCATTCGGCACATCATAGTAATATTTAAAGTTAAAGTGAAAGTTGAAACTACAATGACCCAGAACTGTTTACGACAACGGCTATGTCTCTGTGTGATAGGTGATGTTATTTTATGTGATGTGTTAATAATGTTTAATGTTTTATTGGGAGAGGGTCAATTTTAATGTTTTATACCATTTTTATCAATGGCATTGAATTGTTGCCAACACAGTGAACCACTGTGAGTCCCCTTCGAGGTTGAGAAGGGTGGTATACAAATATTGCAAATAATAATAATAATAATAATAATAATAATAATAATGGTGACAATACATGCTTTTCTGGTGCTGCTCCCTTGCAACATCCTAATTGTAGAGAAAGTTAACATGGTTTAGCATTAAACAATAGAAATGGTTACTCCAAGAGGTTATTAAAACTTAAATTAGTTGCGTTATATACTTGAAAATACATTCTTTTATTTATTTACCACGCTTGTACCCTGCCCTTCTTACCCTGAAGGGGACTCAGGGCAGCCTTACAAAGGCAACAATTCAATGTTTTATATACATATACATTATATATTACTTTTCTATTTAAACAATGTCCAGCCTAGCTGACCTTACTTGGAATTTCCTCTTTTTCAGCTATGTTTAGTGTGTTCATAAAACTTGCTTTGAACTCTATCATAGCCAAATGGTCTCCCAGGACATGGTTCAACTATTGTGTGAACCTCAAGCTATAGAATAGCTTCTCTGTACAAAAATAACAAGGATGAATTGAAGCAATTGCTATCGCAGTGTCCTCCTGCCTGCCCAGATCCTGCAGAAAAAGGAGGCCTCTGTGCACTGGAATGTGTGGAGTTGGGAAAGCACTTAACCTTCACTTTCAGCGGTGTTACTACATTCTATCACTCAGTTCAAGTCGCAATCAAAACGTCATGTACCTCAAAACTTTCCTGCAGAACCATAAATCTCATTATTATATACTTGCCTATTGAATGGTGGTACTTCAAAGCTTTTGTGTTTATGAAAGTCATTACAGTAAGATTTGAATTTACCGAACAGGTTATGACAAAGCTTCAATACTTGTCTTAAAACTGAAGCGGGATGCTTTTGTAAACATGCCTATTGGCAGACAGATTGACCTGAATTACTGCTTCTCCCATATTAACTCTCTGGCTCCCAGTCACACCAGGAGTAACAGTTTTCTCAGGCTATCCACACAGGGACTCTGATAAAGTGGGTTTCTATGAGTCCCTTTCTGCTGCCTCCTTTGCGGATACCTCCCTGCTCAGCATAGCAAAGTGGAAAGCATCACTATTCTCACCTAAAACTTTAGTCACACATTTATTGATTCATTCATATATTTATTACTCACCCTATAATTTACAGGTCTTAGGGAACTGTGCAATAAAAATAGATAAAATAAAAATTGCATAAAACGGCATCTGAATTAAAAAGACATTAAATTCTAATGGTATGAAGAAAAATAAAGATAATAAGATAGCTGCGAAAATGTAGAGACTGGGGGGCTGTTCCAGACAGACCCTATATCCCAGGATCGGATTCCAGATTTTCTTTTTATCTCAGATTATCTGGCAATGCAGACATATATAATCCAGTTTAAAGCAGAAAACCTGGGATCAGATCCTGGGATATAGGGCCTGTCTGGAAGGGCCCTGGGTATCCAATTACACTGCCATATATATAATGCAGTTTGGGATTGATTCTATAATAAAAAAATAATCCATTTAATTGCCATTATTATAAACACAACAAGATTAGTACGCAGCAAACAATATCACTATGCTGGTTGTTGTATTGGATCACACGTTGGACACTTCCCAAGTGTCTAGGACTATGTGTTGTATCGGCGAATAATATGTGCATATCCCAGTAGGGTGGCCTTTTGCAGCTGGCAGATGGTAATTTTGACAGCACCGATTGTGTTTAAATGCAGGCCAAGGTCTTTAGGCACTGCACCCAGTGTACCATTATTATTATTATTATTATTATTATTATTATTATTATTATTTGAAACACAACAATATGAGTCCACATCAGACACTCTGCTGGCTGTTCTATTGGATCACACATCAGACTCTTCCCAAGTGTCTAGGTCTGTGTGATGTATCGGCGAATAATGCGTGCAGATCCCAGTAAGGTGGCGTTCTGCAGCTGGCAGATAGTAATTTTGTCAGCGCCAATTTTGTTTAAGTGCAGGCTAAGGTCTTTAGACACTGCATCCAGTGTGCCGATCACCACTGGGACCACCTTTACTGACTTGTGCCAGAGTCTTTGCAGATGGATCTTTAAATCCTTATATTGTGTCAGCTTTTCCAGTTGTTTCTATTATTATTATTATTATTATTATTATTATTATTATTATTATTTTCATCATCTCTTGAGTGGAGTTGATTGCATTTTAAATGCAATTTTGATGTATGGTATCAAAGTGAAGTGTGCCTTCTTCGTAAGCCAATATGGGGTGGAGGGATCTGAAGGAAGAAGGGACAACTGTATGTTTCGAAAACTTCAGCAAGATAGTAAAGGGAATTTTCTCCCCCTTCCCCCAGTGGTATCTGATAAAAGAGGAGCCACTGCCGTGGGACCCAGCTGTTCAAGGAGACAGGTGTGTGATCTCTCTCTCTCTCATTTTAAATAACCAGAGTGGGGATTCCAGTTGCTTGTAGGTCCGAGCAGGTCTGAAATAAATCAGCACATTTGTCTATGCACGTATGAGATAAACCTTTTAAACAATTCAAATGAAATTATCTTAACTGCTTTGCTTATTACTTCCTTAAGAATTCATGCTAGCACTCGAAACCTTAGGTTTCCTGCGGCACATACCATATATCATACCATAATTTTTTTGCAGTGTGCATCTTCAAAATTGAGGTACACATTACAGTCAATGGCACATTATACTTCAGTAAATCTGGTAATCCAGCAAGAAATTCTGCTCACAAGGCCCCTTGGCATGAATGGGAGCTACAGAAAACTCTTTTGTGATTATTTTCATGGTTTTGTGAAAAATATGCCTTTGGGTTTGAAAGGTCAAGATTGCAGACATAATGGTATGTCAGCTTTTGAACATGTTTACTTATTTACTATTTATTTACTGCATTTCTATACCGCCCTCTCTTACCCTGAGAAAGACTCAGAGCAATGTACAACATGACAAAATTCAGTGCTGCAACATGCAAAGCAATTATAACATTAACTAAAATCAATAACATATAAATATGAATTAAACAATTAAAACGCTATACATAAAAACATCACAACATAAAACATATTAAACATTGTACCTGTCCCATCGTCATTATTTAGCTGCTTCATTTATGTCTGTATCGTGATAGGTATAGTATTTTACTTCTGTCATTTGCCAAACACCTGTTTGCACAACCAGGTTTTTTTTCTGAACACCAGGAGGGAGGGGGCTGATTTGATCTCACTGGGGAGGGAGTTTCGTAGTGGAGGGGCCACCACTGAGAAGGCCCTGTCTCTCGTCCCCACCAGTCGTGCCACCACTGAGAAGGCCCTGTCTCTTGTCCCCACCAGTCGTGCCTGCAAAGGACCAAGAGCAGGACCTCCCCGCCTGATCTTAATGCTCAAACTGGTTCATAAAGGGAGATATGTTCAGACAGGTAAGCTGGGCCAGAATCATTTAGGGTTTTATAGGGTAAAGTCACCATTTTGAATTGTTCTCGGGAGCAGACTGGCAGCCAGTGGAGCTGGCGTAACAGGGGGTTTTGTGCTCCAGTTAGTAACCTGGATGCTGTCTATTGCACTACTTGAAGCTTCATGTTTAATTTATTTATTGTAATTTTCAATTTTTACTGTATCCAACAGTTAGCATTCTGTTGGTTCATCCCAACTGGAGCACACTCATTCAATCAAGTGTTGAATGGTAAATCAATACAGAGATACATCTAATGGATTCAATGGCTCTACTCCAATGAGGAATAAAAGAGAATTTAAGTCAATAATAGGTGGAGGTAGCTGAACAATAACATCATTAAAATAATAAAACGAGAACTACCAGCATGTCAAAAACTAAAAAAAAGAAATAAATGTGTACATGAAAATAAAAAGAGGAATTTTGTAAATTTGAAAAAAATGATGTAAACTTTGGACATCTTGACAGTATCCTGTAGTTTTTACCTAGAGATCACTACTAAGGTGTTAATATTAGTTCCATTAAATCATCTTTTTGGGTATCTGAGTGTATAGCCAGAATGTAAAGTAGATTTTGCCCTGTTAGAAAGTGTAATTTGGAGGGTGTTGTAAGGGGATCATTTGAAGGGTCGTGGCAGCATTTTTATCACCCCTATTGTTGCCGCCCTCCTCTTGTTTTCATCAGTAGAGTTTTCATTTGTGACTGTGAATGGCAGGTGTGATGGCCAGCATCAACACAAATGAAAAAAAAAGGTATAGGAAGTGGAAGACTGTGTTGCGCTGTCTTGCAGTACTGAGAAATATGGGAATGAAGGTCACCATATGCAGAAAATGAGAGTCTAAGAGGAAGGAAGAATAGAAACACCAAACTATTCATAGGCCACCAGAGAAAGACAATGACAAAGAAACATATGTGCAATGGAAGAATTGCTGAAGAGGAAGAAATATTTGAAGAGTTGTTTTAGTTTTTGACCTGTCTCTGCTTCTTAAAAAACACAAATTGTTCTTGTGGAGTATGTTGACCTGTTTCTTGTTGATGAGGGGTTTGGCTTAGCTTATAAGTCTATAGATAAAGGTTTTTGTTTCCTGCATCCTTCCTGTGGCTGCATTTATCTTTAACCTCACTTACTCCCTTTTGGGGTGCAAGGAGAGAGGGAATGTGATAGGGAATTCTGAAAGAATTTATACAGCTGTTTCCTTCTCTCTCTCAAGCTCACAAAGGAGACAAGGGGGGCCCTTCCACCTAGCCATATAACCCAAAATATCAAGGCAGAAAATCCCACAAGATCTGCTTTGAACTGGCTTATCTGAGTCCACACTGCAATATATTCAACTTCAAAGCAGATAATGTGGGATTTTATTCAGCTGTGTGGAAGGGGCCAAGGTGAGGGAACGAAATTGTGCCTGGGACCTTTCACCTCAATCCCAGCAAGGTTTTTAGTGCAGCCATTTTATCATAAATATATATGCCAAATTAGATTCAGCATAATTAAAATAAAATATCCCTTTTCAGTGTAAAATGAATGTATTTTAATAGTTTTTAGTTTAAACCTAATTGCATTTTCTTTTT
The DNA here is from genome assembly GCF_037176765.1 of Anolis sagrei. Classification (NCBI taxonomy): domain Eukaryota; kingdom Metazoa; phylum Chordata; class Lepidosauria; order Squamata; family Anolidae; genus Anolis; species Anolis sagrei. The sequence continues at coordinate 143,879,101 of NC_090023.1, read as the reverse complement.
AACTGATTATATTTTAAAATACAAGTTCATGATTTTAACTGTGTTGCTGTATTTTGAACTGTTGTTCCACACGCCTCAATTCCTAGGGAGGAGCAAGTAAGAAATCAAAATCATCGCCATCATTTCTTAAAGACACATTTTAAATCTAAAAGCCCATAGTGAAGGAGCCAAGTCATGCCCCTTCTACACGGCCATATAATACAGGGCCCTTCTACAAAGCTCTATATTCCAGCAGATCAAGACAGAAAATCCCACATTATCTGATGTGGACTCAGATAACCCAGTTCAAAGCAGATATTTCTGCCTTGATATTCTGAGATATAGGGCTATGAGGAAGGGCCACAGATTGTCAAAACAGATAATCCACATTATCTGTTTTGAACTGGATTATATGGGTCTACACTACCATATAATCCAGTTCAACGCAGATAATCTGGATTCTTTATGGCAATGTAGAAGGGGTCTCAGAATCTTTCTTGTGAAACGACTTCCATAGTGGAGGTTTTGCCATGTAAAGACCACATCATGGTCATCATGATGCAGAATAATCAAAGGATGTCTCAAACCTATACCTATTGATAAACTCTACAAACTAGCTGGCATCCCCCCCCCCCCCCGGATGTGCAACAGTAAGTTGCTGCTAACTATAACTGCTTTGAGTCCCCCTCGGGGTGAGAAAAGTGGTATACAAATACTGTAAATAAAATTAATAAATAAATAACTACGAGAGAAATAAGGTTGAACATTGAAATCCATCCACTACATGGCTATCAACCTCCTCCCAGTAGACTCAAATCAAGGGAAAACTTCATGAGAACCACCACTCCTCTTAATGTTCCCCCAGCAACAGCAAGAGTAGCCCTCTGGGCAGCTAAACCAGGAAACCGCAACTTGATGACCCCCCCCCCCCGCCCCACGAGGGTCTTCCTTCAGGGGTAAACCAAGAACGGGCAACTTGGAAGTCCCTGAACAGACTCAGAAGCAGAGTGGGCAGATCAAAAGACTATCTGGCAAAAGGGCCCTACCTAGAAGAACTCTCCACCTTGAGCGATTGTGGAGCAGAACAAACAACTCAGCACCTGTTTTCTTGCATACAATGCCCTGCTTCATGCACAGTGGAAGAACCATTTAAAGCTATAGGCAGTGATGTCACTGTCGCCCGTATGTGGTCAAAAAATATTTATCTTCTTGTGCTCCCTCTATTTTATCCGTTTTATTTGTTTAAAACTTATTTATGTAATACTTTTGACACAAAATAAATAAGATCATGGCTGATCAGAAAAGACTGATAACTAAAATCCCTCTGCCAATCCATATAACTTCATATTCCATATGCATTTTCATGAAAATATAGTTCCTTTATGTTTGTGTATATGAATGAGAAGTCAATTAAATTTTATACAGTTATAGACCAACTTATCTGTGGAAAGAGGGAGGATGTTTAAAAGATACTGAGGACTTTAGTACTAAAAGAGGAAAAGTAAACATATCATGTCTCATATAGTGTCAAATAAATAATCCTCAAATTGAGAAAAATATTTTTCACAGTGCAATAGCAATTTATATTGCTACAGTGGTAACTGAGAATAGGTGATAAGTAGCTTCTAGCGGTACCTCTAAGAAATGGGGGGGGGGGGAGTGGAGGAGCTTCTGAGATGTATATGAGAAGTGTGGATTTCTCAGATTCAACTGGACATCATAAAATATATCAAGTATAGTCTGTTCACATTAGTATTCCTCCTGAATAAACAAGCATCCCGTTTCAGATTTCTTTATTAACCTAGCATCAGTGTCAAATACATCTCACTCTGGCTACCAGTTTTAAAAATCTGGCTACCAGTATTAAAAAAATCTAAAATCATAACAGTAAATAAAGAACACTCAAAAACAGGGGAACTTCAGACAAGAAACAATCAGGGACAGCTAATCACAAAGGATTCTCCCAGGCAGTAAGAAGTCACACTTGAAACTGAAAGGCTATTAAATGCTAATCAAGGTGGCCAATCGAAACATTCACACCTACCTCAAACAGACAAGAGTTTTTTCTCCCACACTGGAGTTTCCACTGATATATAAGCCCCATTTTCCTAGTTTCCAACAGACCTCACAACCTCTGAGGATGCCTGCCCTAGATGCAGGCGAAACATTAGGAGAGAATGCTTCATGACATGGCCATACAGCCTGGAAACACACAACAACCCAGTGATTCCGGCCAAGAAAGCATTTGACAATACACTGGACTTCTCTCTCTGACACTAGATTTAAAAAAGTGCTTTTTACAACTGTATAAGTGTTAGAACAAAGAAGGGATGATCTCTGGATTGATTTTGAAAGCCTGCCCTAAGCCATTTTATATCCTGGAAATATTTATCTGTAATTATTTAGGCACATGAGCATTTCATATTATTTAAAAGAGTATGAGTTATGTTTAGTTTAACGGTATTTAGTTAAAGCTGTAGTTGGATTTCCTTCTGTAGAAAAGAAAGCGATTTCAATATTTAAAGGATTGTGATGTTGATCTGTGAGGTTAAATAGCATGATGTTTTTCTTAAATATCGCAGAAGATGATATTGTGTGTTGGTAAAATATGACAAATCATGGCTTTGTGGGAACTGCAGCTTACTATGAACAACCAGTATACTGGTGCACATTGCTGAATTGCTTCCAGTTGCAGAGGGTGCAGCTGAACCAACCATGCAACACTGTTCCTTGGTTGGTTTCTTATGTCATCTGGCAGGAATCCCAAACAGTAAACTGGAGCATCAAGACAAGACTGCTTCTCTAGATTATCTCTCTGGTTTGTTGGGAGGCAATAAACCAGGGAAGGGATGTCTGTAGTTGCTAGATGGCACAGTAAAGCCCTTGTGACATGGAGCGCTATAGGTTATTTTTGTCACTCCTGCTCCTGCAGGATGCTCATTCAGGATAAGCCAGAGTTCCTGTAGTTCCTATAGAAATCAAGTGCACACACCCAGTGTACATGTGTATGTTTGTGTTAACCATGCATAATAATGTAATTATACTTCACAGATGCTTCAAGGCCCATGATTTGATGAGATACTCTTAACTTCTTTTAAAAGAAAACGAGAGTATTGTCACTGATATAAAGGCCATCTAGGAAGTTGCATTTCCTATTGGGGCTGGATCTATATTGCCCCATAGGGCCCTTCCAGGCAGGCCCAAAAATGCGGGACCTCTCATGCTTTTACTGGAGGCATCCAAATGATTTTCCTCCTTGCCCTCCCCTCTCCCATCTCCTAGCTCATCATTTCTATATGCCAGGAGGACTCCAGCAGAACCTTAAATGGTGGCTGGGTAAGGGCTTATTTCTTTTAAGGGCTTATTTCTTTTAAGGGCTTCTTTTGGGGGGCTTTGGGTGACCCCATGCCACCCTGGTAGTTACCGGAATTGCATGGGGACACCCTCAGGGAAAGCCTGGGTTTTTGGGGCAGAAATGTGCACCAAGTGGGGTTTAAAAACCTGCTTTGGCGAGCATTTCTGTCATGCCTGGAAGCACCCATAACCCAGCATTTGATCCCAGATGATCTGCTTTGGTGTAAATGAGTCTATACTGTCCTATAATCCAGTTCAAAGCAGATAATCTGGAATCAGAAACTAGATTACATGGCAGTTTAGAAGGGCCTGGGTTTTTCCTATTGTGCATTAGGTAAAAAATACAATGAATGTTTATATCAAGGTTTCTTCTCAGGCATTGTGTTTCTAGTCCTGACCAGCTAGATGCAGTTGGAAAACTTAATAACAGGACAGGAAGTATTCCTTGAGGTTTTTATTGTTTGTTTTCAGTGATAAAACTGCCTTTGTGTATGAAGGTTGCATGATAGCCACTAATATATATGTATGTTTGTATGTATGTATGTATGCTGTGTGTGTGTGTGTATGTGTATACACACACATGTGTATATGTCTGTGTGTGTATCTAGCATGTGAACCAAAAAGGGCTGCATTTGCACAGAACAGTAACCCTGTGTGTTGTCTTTAAGTCACATGTTGACTTATGGTGACCTCGTGAATTTTATACAGTGATATGAATTCCATTAGGATATCCTGTATCATTTTCAATGAAATAATGTATCTCTCCAGCAATTTTTTGTGACCTCGAGCCATTCTAGTACACTTCCATGAGATTTCCTTTGTCTTTTGAACAAACTCCATCTGGTCACTATTAAAGAGAATTACTATACATGCAAACATTAAAGGAAAATGTATTGTTTTAACGGCCAATGCTGTTACTAATTTTGGTTTCAGGTTTTTTAGGTTTCAAACAACGGGTAGTTGGGGGTTCTGAAGGAGCTGTTCCCTGTGATGTTTGAGCAGGAGAGACGAGAGAAGAAATCAGCTTAATTTACATGTGTGACATTCACTCATTTTGTCAGTGCATAGTGATAGCAACATGACATTTGATTAAGAATGTGTGTGTGATCCTTTTTTTGTAGTGAAACTAGAGGCTTTCAAATGAAGAATCATGGCTAGGCTGGACTCATGAATAGCTTTATCCAAATCCCAGTCATTCAGAAAGTGTGCCTGGAGCCTGGAATGGGGCAGACAGAGGGTGTTGTTTTGATTGAACCAGGCAAAAAATCCAGACTCCCGATACTGTGAAAAAGTGGGGTATAAATAAACACAATAAACATAATAATAATAAACATCATAAACATAAACATAAACATAATAATAATAGACTCTGGCACAAGCGAGTCAAGGTGGTCCCAGTGGTGATTGGAACACTGGGTGCAGTGCCTAAAGACCTTGGCCTGCACTTAAACACAATCCAGTTGCAGAAGGCCACCTTGTTGGGATCTGCATGAATTATTCGGCAATACATCACACAGTCCTGGACACTTGGGAAGTGTCTGACGTGTTATTCAATACAACAGCCAGCAGAGTATCTGCTGTGGACTCATCTTGTTGTGTTTCAAATAATAATAATAACAGTAACACTGATGCCAAGCCTGACTAATCTAAAGGTGACAATCTCTTGCTAAGTGAAGGAGCTGACATTCCTTGCTCCTATTCCCTTCTGTCTTAGAAAAGGCATCTTAAAGTGTCAAAGTACTGTAGTTATTTCTCAGAGTCACTTGATCATTTTAGAGACCTTGACTTTCACAGAAACCTCATTCATTGTGGTTGAGTTTTATGTTTTAATCATTTTTAGTATATTCTCATATTTTCCTAAATTTTCAAATACCCTTTTGGATTTCTTCCTTTTCTTTCTCAGGCCCACCCAGAATTGCTGACAAAGTGATCCACCGGCAATCTGTGAGATTAGGAAGAACAATCAAGCTCCTTTGTCCAGTGGAGGGAGATCCGCCTCCTCTCACCATGTGGATGAAAGATGGACGCACCATCCATAATGGATGGACAAGATTCCGTGTCCTCCAACAAGGGCTGAAAATCAAGGAGGTGGAAAGTGAGGATGCCGGAACGTACATCTGCAAGGCCACCAATGGTTTTGGAAGCATGAATGTGAACTATACCCTCATTGTGATTGGTGAGTACAGCAAGAGTTCTCTCTGTTCTTTGAGAGGCGGGTCCTGCCTCCTGTAGTTGGAAACGCTGTAAATAATCTACCAGCTGCCAGTAAAACTAGTCTGTCCTAATATTTGAGGATGGCCAAGGCTACATACAGTGCTGCACATCTCTGTGTCACAGCCAACAGCTTCCAGATAAGATTAGTCAGTGCTGGTGCCAAAGGTTACAAATAAACAGGAGTGATGCAATAATCACTGAAGCACAGATCACAGTGAATTCCACACAGGAAAAGTTGGGCGATAAGGGGAGGTCACACTAGCCTTTGTGATCTCTGCTGGAACACATTTGTTCCCAAACAACCTTTTCTCCAAATTCATGTTTCAGTGTACATAGGCAAGGACACCAGACCCACTATTATCATCTAGAACAACAGCAAATGCCATCAGAACAGCATCAGACCTAACAATTTTCCTGTCTCATGGTGACTTAAAACAGGGACAAGGAGAGCATTTTCTGTTTGTGCCTGCTGGATACAGAACATTAAAATTTGTAATCAGTTGCAGTTACAAAATAGAGCACAGACGTCTGTATTCAACAGAATAGCAAAGCTTCTGAGAGACCTAAAAGAATGGAATGAAGTGCCTTTGCCACTGTATTTTATGCTCTTGATTCAAAAAAGTGCATTGGATAGACCACATTTCTCATTTCTAATGCAGAACATATGCCATGGTTAGCGACAGGGAAAGAGTGGCAGGCAGTGCAAAAGGAGCTAAAATAAAATAAAATCAAATCTATTTAAATAAAAATATAATGTTAGTTTATGGGATTAACATAACTCAAAAATCACTGGATGAATTGACACCAAATTTGGACACAATACTGGACTGACCTTGAAGGAGCTGGGGGTGGTGACGGCCGACAGGGAGCTCTGGCGTGGGCTGGTCCATGAGGTCACGAAGAGTCGGAGACGACTGAATGAATGAACAACAACAACCCCTATCAGGCCAACAAGTGACCATCACTTGAAAAACTCAACAGAAGAGACTTAAAAAGCCAAAAAATAAAAATTACATTACAATTCATGCACAAAACCACATATATACACATATACAAAAATATATACACGGATATATACACACACAAAACACATATACACAGAGTGGGCTACAGCAATGCATGGCAGGGTACGGCTAGTAAATAAATAAAGAGGAAGGAGGATCATGGACCAGATTTTCGTCCCCGCAGCCCACTGGTGGTCTACAGACCACAGATTCAGAACCACTGTTCTACACAAAACATAGAAAAAATAAAAATAGTATTTTCTCAAAGAATTATTATTTCCTGGGTAGCAAATACACAAAAATACACAAAAACATCACACAAAAATGAGCAAATTTTGTACAGTATCAGTTCTGAACTGTGAATGTTATTTAAAAAATTTCTTGCACTGGGAAGAAAGCAGCTAAAATATTCATCGTTTCCTTAGAGAAATAAAATGAGCAGATAATAACATCCCTATTTAAAACATGGGGTCATAAAAGAATTAGAGCAGTAAATAGTGAAAGCAGCATCCTCTACTAGATTATCACGATAATGCATATTTTATGTCCACTCTGATTTTATATCTCGCATTCCTCAGTTTCTCACTAATAACTGTAAATGTGATATCTGTAGGATCCTTCTTTTCTTTCTCAAAACTGCTGCTAATGCAGTTTCAGTTGGCTAAGGGTAAGGTAAAGATATACTTGCTAAAAGGTAATTATCTTCTGTGTAAAAGCTAAGAATAGCATTTCTTAACATGCAATCTGTGTGTACTTAGACGTACATCCTAATTAGTTCTGTGAGACTTACTCTTAAGTAAGTATATATAGGATTATAGCCGTAATGTCTTGCAATCTGTGTTTCTCATTAGTTCAACCGTTTCTGCTTGCTTGTCTGATTTTACCATTCCTAAATTGCCACTGGCAGACATTTCATATTTCTCTCCTGCTAACTCAGTTCCTCTTAAATTTTTTAATACTTTCTGTGAAGGTTCCAAGTGAGTACAAGGAGTGATTGTCAGATTTTTTTTCAGAGGTTCCAGCTTGATTCCAGAGTTTAAATTGGCTTAGCGAAAGTTAAGACTTCTTTCTAACATCTTATTTTGAAAACCTCTAGTTTCTCTTTCATGTTGTGAAAACTTTTGGGTTATATCTTATGGGCTAAATCAATTAGGTCACCTAAGAAGGCCCATCAAAATCAACAAGACTGGGATTAGTTGTGACTGTTAAGTCTTATTTCAACAGGTTTATTCTAGGTACGATCCTCCCAAATAGTACTGCAGAAGGTCTAAGATCTAGTCACATAAGGGAAGGTAAATAAAGTTCATGTTGATTTCAGGATGAATAATCTCATTAATATATTCCATATTTTTATTTTACTTTATTCATATAAATCATAAGTGATTCTTACTGTTCCAAAGTCCACAGCTTTCCTTCTAAAAAGTAACTAGTTACCTTTCTAAACAATTGACTGTTGAAAGTGATGGTATGTGGCACAAAAGTCTTTCCTACTATCTTTATCAACACTCACAAGGACCCATTGATACTGTATAATAAAAATATACCTCCCTGAATGTATAGGGGAAATGTTCCTGAACTTAACATGGAAACAGGAAACTTGGATAATAGCAAACCTATTGAAATTAACAATTGATGGCAAAGGTTTCCATAGAGTCACCCTGGAGGACCTAGAAAATTCCCAGAGAAGACCTAGCTTATTGGATGTGGATAATTGTCCTATGGATAGAAGGTTTACACTATATTTCACACTCACTGACATGGCAGCATCCTATTGAATGCTGGGATTTGTGGTCTTGGAAAGAGCATTTAGTATCCTCACCAAGACAACTTCTTCATTGCCTCAAACTAAACAAGAAGCTCTGGGATTCCATAGGATGTTGCCATGGCAGTTAAAGTGGAATGTAATAGGATATACGTGTGTAGAGGGAATTGGCCCCTAAACACAAGGCAGAATTATAAGCCCAGAATGTAAGAAATGTGATCTGTTCCTTCTTCACAACTGAGGGCATATCCCCAGGAGTGTGAAAATAAATTAGAATTATACTTGCAGAATGTATGTGATATTATTTTGTGTTAATTATGTCTGCAGCATTTTTGCTACTTGAAAATGTATGAATTGCAAATAGATGTTGGGCCCTAAAATCAAATAATCTTGCTGCATTATCTAGCCAGTCTAAGCAGAAGGCAGAATTTCCTCTCATAGCTAAACTTAATAGGTTTTGTGGCTTACCACAAGATTGGAGATGCTAATTACAGTGGAGAGACAGAACTCATCTTTAATCAGAATTAGCATTCCAGGGATTAAGTACAAGAGTTCCTTATCCAACAAAATACACACATGTGCTGCATATTTTGCACAGCTTGTGTATAGTAATGTCCTGTAAAACTTTTCTTTGTCTGCAACCAGTGGTCATACAGTATCGAAAGAAAGCTAACGCCACAACATGTAGCTATTCCATCTAGGTGTTTTTTTTTTAAAGAAGAGCTTGTGAAGCTATTACCTTTATACAGACTTGTTAACCACTTCTGGAGTCAGAAGCGTGCCTCACTCTGATCTAATACAGAAGTGATGCCAAACCTCCATTTTTCCCCAGCAGTTTGCAGAGTCCTTGCCTCTCAATTCAAACCACACTGACTCACCCAGAGTCACTTATAGTATGAATTCCATCCTTCTTCTTTGTGGTCTGTGAATCACACAAATGGTTTATTCCGTGTTTGTGCAGAGCACTTTCTCTCTGAAACACACAGAAGCACCTTCCCCATGGTGCAATCCCACTCCGTTACAGCGCATGGATGGATACTGGACCACTTAGTGAGTCTTTTTCTCTAGTCTGTTGTTCTCTGACATGGCTTCCTTCATGTCATAGGGAGGAGGGAGCAAGCTTGTTTTCTTCTGCCCTGAAGACTAGAACATGGAACAGTGGCTTCAAACTACAAGAAAGGAGATTCCACCTGAACATTAGGAAGAACTTCCTGACTGTGAGAGCTGTTTAGCAGTGGAACTCTCTGCCCTGGAGTGTGGTGGAGGCTCCTTCTTTAGAGGCTTTTAAACAGTGGCTGGATGGCCATCTGTCATGGGTGCTTTGAATGCAAATTTCCTGCTTCTTGGCAGGGGGTTGGACTGGATGGCCCACGAGGTCTCTTCCAACTGTGCGATTCTATGATTCTAAGATATTTTGGCATCTCAAGTAGAAGTTCTCAAAGTGATTCCCACACTCCTCCAGTGGGATTTTCTTAAAGAACTAGCTTTATTGAATTGAATTGGTGCTTCAGGCAGACTCTATGATTCTCTTGCACAGCTCCTGTTAATGTAAACAAGGTAGGGGCCTGTCCATATGGGATGTACTTGATGGAGATCTCATCTTTTCTAGTGCCCAAAACCTGTTGTCTAAGACAGATGGTTCATCTTGTAGCTACTGAAACACTGTTATAAAGGAAGTAATACAGATGTGATGTGAGAGATGAATACTTGAGATGTTTAATCCTAGAAAAGTTTCTCTGCTATTCAAATGCAAGGACAAGACGTGGCCCACTGCAAATATAAACATGTTATTCTGAAAGTGGCATTGCTATATTTGGTAGCTATGGGCCTTGATTCCTTTCTCAGTAGGAAAAGAGTCAGCTGTGGCCAAGTGTAACCTTAACTTTCAATGCCTGCCCTAAAATAATACCTTCAATTTTTTTTCTGTCTCTTCGTTTCTGGGACAAAATTTCCTCCCTCTCATGTTTTATTAGTTTCATCTGACTTTTTTACATGCTCAGTTGTACAGTTTATCGGCACTCCGTGTGCTAGCCAGCAAACAAGCCCCCACCCCCCCAATTTCAGGAGGCAGACCCCTCTCTTTCTCTTCATTGCTCTCTTTCTCTCTCATAAAGTTGTAACATAGGAGTTAAGTTCAGAAGGTGACAACACCTGTTCACAATTTAAAGGAAATGAAAAGTTTTTTTCCCATGGATGTAAGCATGAAATTCATACACATATGTATGCATATACAATTTCACCAGCATACACCATCCTGTGGTAGACAAATGCAAACCAGAATTACTGCCAGGATAAATTTATACTCTTGAAGACATATGGATATGTTTAACCCAGAGTCCTTTGCAGATGCCATGGAGAGTGTGGTTGCTGTTACATCTATACAGACGCAAGGCCTACATATTTCAATAATTGCATTAATTTTAGCATTATTTTGAAAGAAAACAATACACAATACTTTCATTTAATGGAAGAAATTTGCGTGGATTTCTTTTATCCATATTACTATGGCTTTCGGTACAAAAAGCTGACTAAATTGTGTCCACAATATGTGTGAATGCAGAACACTGGGCTTTTGCAGAACTTTTTACTCTCTTTAAGTCTTTTCGTGAAAGAAATTTTTAAAAAGGAAAAAACCTGGAGCTTAGTAGCCTAAGGAGTTAATATATGTTCATATGAGAAGATGTTAACAATTACTGAGTACAGTAATGCTAGCGAAAGTCATATAAACAAAGGTCCTTCCTGTCCTTGTAATATACATGATTGTAATAATTTAGATGTTGGATGGGAGGGAAGGAAGACAATTAGGTGGCAGGGAGGGAAGAGAGGTGGAAGTAATGAAGAGGCTAATGCAAAACCTTCACGAAAAGCTGTAGGATTTGAACTGGAGTTTAAGGGGAAAGTGAGAAGTGCTACTGCATGAGTGTTTTAAAGAGTTCTGTGTATGATGGGAACAAAGAGAGAAAGGGAACCATAGTTTCAAAACATCTAGAGTTCATTGTGATGCATTTGGAGGAATGAGTAAAATGAGGGTTAACTTGGGTAGAAATGTAAAAATACACAGAGAGATTAAAAGGTCAGAGTAGTAGATTCGTGGCTATAGCTGCAGCTGAGATCATTGAGGAGAGCACCATCTACATCAGGGTTTCTCAAACTTTTTAAGCAGAGGTTCATAATCCTTCAGACTGTTGGGGGAGCCAGACTATAGTCCTGCCAATCGCATCTGCGAAAGGGGCGGGACCGAGAGTAGGGCCTCTCCAGACAATCTTAAGCACCTAGATGGTTCATAGGGAGAGATGCGTTCGGTCAAGTAAACTGGGATTTAGGTAATTAGGACAGGTAATTAGGATTGTTCATGTAGTTATGTGCCTTCATTTCAGATTTAGGGGTATCCTAAGTCTAATGTTTAGGGTAGGCGCTGGGTAAATGACTTTGGGGACCCCTTAGCTAGAGTCTAATGAACTTCCTCAATTTCTGTAGCTTAGAAACTATTTGCTGCTACTTTTCAGATTTGGGCACGGAAATAGAAGGTAAAGTCCTCGGTCACTGTTGTTTAAGAAGATTTTTGACTTGTTTTTGTTTCTGAATAACTACAGACTCCCAAGGTAGAGTATGTGAAAAAGAAACTGAGAATCAACTGAAGAAGTCAGGTTCCTGCTACTCCTAGTTGGACTTGTGCATCCATCAAAGGTTTCTTTTCAATCCTTTGGCTGCTTTGAAGAGTTCTTCAAGTAGTATAATCCAACATTGGCTGGGAAGCTTAGGCAAAATGGTTTCACTTCATAATAGATAGCATTTCTGTGCTTCTTCAATAATTAGACTTGCTAATCCATAACTATCCCTCAGCCTTTCACATTAATGTATATATTCCACCTGTAAGCAAGCACTCACGTATACATAGGATACATGTGCCTTTTATTTCTGATGATATACATTTCAAACTTTCATGCTGAAATGAGATTTCAGAATCCAATTTCAGCACAATATGAATATATATATTTAAAGCTTCACTTTTGATATTCAAAATCTGTTTCTAAATTTCATATGATGCCTATGAAACATACTGTCTGTCCTATAATACTACTATGGTATTCTAATCCTTATTATGTAGTGATCCCTGTGCTCATTTTGAAAACTGTATTTACAGATCTTATCTTTGGCATTAAATTTGAAAATAAGCTCTAGGGACCAAACAACCAGACTATGTGGATTTTTCCCTACATTTCTTATAAATACCTATCAGCAGATGAACAGTGTGCCTGTAGTTTCTTCTAAACATCTTGCCATACAATATATGGCCACTAGAATCCAGTTAAAAAGATGTCCTCTTAGTCTGCAAATAACAGTGTGGTTATAAGGTTAGACACTCGGATTGCATTTTATTCATTTATATCTGTCAAGCTGCAGTGGTGTTGCAGCTGTAGCTTTGTTTCCTTGGTCAGTTTTATTGTTTTTTAAAGTGTTGCTCCAGTATGATTTCTGCATAAAATTGTACAACTCTGAGGTTGAGATGTCAAGATGTCAAAGACATGGGGAATCATCCATCAAAAGCCACAACTCATCAAACAATGACTTTACTCTGCTTACATTAGCAAAGCAGAGCAGAGGACACTTTTTCTCTTTCTCTCTCTGTCTTCTCTCTCCCTCTCCCATCTCTTCTTCTGAAGATTTAAGCAAAATATATTTAAAATGTCACCAGATGTGTAAAACAATATGCACCTGGTCTCTTCTCGATGCAATTCATATCTGTCAAGGTAAACATTTGACGTTTTTTTAGAATTCAGAAGACTGGAAAAACACAAGTCTGTCTGTGTTAACAGGGAATGACAAGAGCCCCAGGGCTGTAAGAATGTCCCAGTCTTCAGCTTTCTTTGGCTGCTGCGACTCTGTAATGGGTTACTGTACAATAAGAAGGCAAACCGTGAAGAACAATGGGATTATTTGCACACTAATTAAATGGCTGGCAGGTTTTTTTTAATAATACAAAATCCAATAAGATAAAAGGGAGACGGCGCTTTTCCATTTTAAAAAGACACCCAGTGGAGTAGGAACTTTCCAACTATCCCATCCTCAATCATTGACTCACATGTGTGTAGGTACATTTTTCGAAAGTTTCCTCTTCATGGAAAATTAGAGCCACCATGCCAAGTTGTAGGACTGGATAACCTGGAAACTTACTTCACTTTATGAAAACTTACATATGTAGTGAAATGAACATGTGTACATCTTTACATGAAATTCACTTCATTCTCCTTTGCAAAAAAGGTACAATACTTGTAGTACAATAGTACAATAATTTTATTGATTAGCCCTTAAGCCATATCACAATACAAAACCAAACAACAAGGCTTAATAAGACTTGATTGCACTCTATGTAGTAAGTTAAAATAAGACACTTATAACAATACAGTAAATAAATATGATAAAACTGAATATATACATCATATTACCTGATCACCCCAACAATTTACTCCAATCAACTCCATATATGTGGCTCTCAAACGTATTGTTTTGCTTAAATACAGAGCTGTTTTATATGTTTTTTGGAGGGGGGGGTCCTGGCCACACATAAAATATGTTATTCTGATATGAGATTCCCAATATATTGTCTGTTTGATATAAGTCTCTCACCTTTCGATACAATTTACAATCAAATAAGATGTGTGCTATATCCTCAATTTCAGGTGCTCCTGAAATAGGGTTGGATTTGGGAAGGAGAAAAAATGGGTTTTTCAGTCTCCTCCAAGCATCTAAATATTGACTACAACAATATTTAGATTTACTATTAGAGGACCAACATCCCACCGAATTAATGTAGTACAGGTTTGGCCATATCTTAATGTTATAGATTTCTGATGCATTGCTCTGAATCCTGTGAATTTCAATAGGATGTACATTCAGTTGAGCATCCACGCTGGGGGCTAAATAGCCATGTATAACTGCAAGAGACTAGAACTTGATTAAGCTGAAAGTTTTGCTGTGTAGCACACCAGTGGTACTGATACCACATCCAGACCAGGAAAGATGAACTTCTGTGATATCTCGCTAGTTGGGATCATGCTTACAAAGGAATTGTTTCAAGTAGAGCTTTTGAAACTGAAAAAGCAGATCGTGGGCAAGGGAGGGGAGGAGATTGACTGCAAACAGGTGTGGGAAAAAGTCATCCCCATGTTCTTTTCCCCTCCTCCCTTCTAAATTTGTTTCCTTTATTTTGGGCATGGATTGTGAAACTGGAAAGCCAATTGTGTATAGTGGATCCACAGAAACTACATCTGACTGGGGGATTCAGGATTTTGAGTGAGAAACAGATGAGTGTTATGAGCACTCTATGAATTTCAGGCGGAAAATTAAGTAGGTTTATAACATTCCATTGCTGAGTGTAATGCTGTTCTAAGCCATTACTTCAGTTTGTACTGAGGTGGGTGGGAAGAAAATAGTGACGGAGTGCAACCTTGGTTATTTTAGGTTTTTATTTAATTCAGCATGGTGATAGGAGCCCCCAGTGGCACAGTGGGTTAAACCCTTGTGCTGGCAGGACTGAAGACCGACAGGTTACAGGTTTGAATCCGGGGAAAGCGTGGATGAGTTCCCACCATCATCTCCAGCTCCCCATGGGGGGACATGAGAGAAGCCTCCCACAAAGATGGTAAAACATCAAAACATCCGGGCATCCCCTGGGCAATGTTTTTGTGGACGGTCAATTCTTTCACACCAGAAGCAACTTGCAGTTTCTCAAGTCACTCCTGACATGAAAATAAAAGCATGGTGATGGGTGCAGTGATTTGCTTTGCATCTCCGAAATTGTGCAGTGAAATGAAATCATGAAGTTTTGGGTCAAAAAATATGTACAAGACTTCTGTTTTATTAGGTTCATTTTTTTCTTACAAAATGTGCTAATGAGTTCTAAACATGTTTCCAAGAGGTCCCATGTGGTGCAGTTACACTTATGTCTGGATAATTATGTTTTGGATTGTAATTGCAATAATAGAAGAGAACCTGATGAGGCTGAATCCTCCCCTTCAGTTGCTGTGGCTCCTTTTGCACTGAAAAGGCGTATTCATTTATTTCTATAGGTATAGTTTTGCTATGTTTGTACTTTGTTTCTCTATTTTGTGTACAGTGTGAAGTCACCATCTCTTTTCCAAGTTAATGAGAGGAAGACATTTTTTGCCATGACTGGCAGGTGGTTCCGGAGGTTAAGGACACTTCTCCTGCGTTGTGGAATTCCCTGACCTGCCTGAGAAATCCTAGGAATCTTTCGGAGGACAGTAACGGCGCCACGGCCCACTAGCAGAGCACTGCCTTTGTCCTTTGTTTGTTTGCAGTGTCCCTTGACAACTCCAAGCTCACTTTGGCCTTCTCTGGTAGCCATGATGTCCTTTGGCAAAGAAAGTGGCCTGTAGAAGAATTCAGGGTTACAATTTGAGATAGAGTAGTTCAGGAATTCACAGGGCAAATGTTTTTGGGAAGAAGATGTGATCACTCATTTTATTTCTTGAAGGTTTGGGAAGTATATATTATCATGAAAATGAAGTGACCATTGAGATTAGAAATCTCATCAAAGTGGATCATGTGATTTGTGTTTCTCCCAGAAACACACACGCAAAACAAGGCTGTGTACTTTGTTTTGCTTTGTTGTGGGGTGGGCAAGGAGCTATATAGGAAAGAAGGGACTTGCACCACAACCTAGCTGTTCCTGAAAAAGTTTTAGTAGTGGAAAGGTTTCGATTTTCCACTGGTGTCAAGACTCTTTGGCCTATTTCTGTTAAGCACTGGGTGATCCTGCTTCCACTCTTCCGGTTTCTGAGCTATGACCTGAAATTCTTTCTTCAGGAGGAGATATCCCTCCCGTCTCTTTCTTATTTCAAAAAGTTGTCCCAGGAAGCTTATTCTGTTGATTCTGCAATCTTGTTAGAAATTGTTAGCATTTCATGGATGTGCTTGTTTATTTTTACATGAGGAATTAAATCTTGGCAGAATATTTGATACTGCAGGACATAGAACATCTTCAACATTTTCATGCCATGATGGCATGCTTGACTTGCAGCTTGAAGTTGTAGAATATACTCTAGTTGCTGTTCCTTTTTCTCCTGAATTAGGGGACCATAGTCCCAGGTTGTAGAGTGGCCATGTACCCATCTCCCTCCTTTTTCCATCATGATCTCATAGGATCACAGAATCACAGGGTTGGAAGAGACCCCAGGGACCGTTTCGTCCATCCCTTTGTCATGCAGGAACATACAATTAAAGCCCTTCCAACAGTTTTAAAAGATTTTTAAAAGATATCCAAGGAATCATATTCCACTGTCAAATGGGCCTTATCATCAATAAGATATTTCTAATGTTTAGGTGGAATCTCTTTTCCTGTAGTTTGAATCCACTGTTCCATGTCTTAGTTTCTGGAGCAGCCGAAAACAAGCTCTTGTATTTGCAAGGCTTGCTAAAAAGGCAAGCTGATTTTCTGGCTGCCCCCCTCCCCTTGGAAAAGACACCTGTATGAAAGTAAGAAAGTAAGGGGAGGAGAAAGCAGAAGGAAGATGGCTTTTCAGCTCTGGCTCCTCTTTCTTTTTGTCCAGGTAAGAAAAAAAGAGAGGGGAGGGGCTGGGAATTTGCATGTGATCTGAATCGCTGGTGAGGAAAAGGTTGGTTGGGGGTGGGGGAGCAGAGGTGAGGTGAGAGGGAGGGGCTAGCTGCCTGACAGGCAAACTTACTGCTTGACTCCCTGTGCTTTGCTCATCTTCTGGGTCTTCTTTACAAAAGAAAAGCAGCAGCAGGAAAGAGGAGACCCCGGTCAAGTCACTCATCCCAGATTCAGGTATGGGACCTCAAAAGGTGTCATGATCCCAGGTTTGAGAAGATTTGCTCTCAAGGACAATGTTCACACTTTCAATTGAGTACTATTTTTTTGTATCTTACCATAGATCTCTCAGGCCCCTTCTATATGGTCATATAAAATTCAGATTATCTGCTTTAAACTGGATTATATAGCAGTGTAAATTCTGGCCCAGCTTACCTGTCCAAACGTATCTCCCCTATTGAATTACCTCGAGTGTTCAAATCTGCCGGGTAGGCCCTGCTCTCGGTCCCACCTCCTTTGCAAGCGTGACTGGTGGGGACAAGAGACAGGCCTTCTCAGTGGTGGCTCCTCGGCCATGGAACTCCCCCCAAGTGAAATTAGATCAGCTTCTGCCCGTCTGATTTTCAGGGGGGAAAAAGTCAAGACCTGGCTGTGGATCCAGGCGTTTGGGGAGTAGCGTAACCACAGTGCAGTATGGAATCGACATAAATGAAGCACCATGAATGACGACTATGGGACTTGGTGCTATGGCAGTCTTTAGGAGGAGCCTGAAAACGTGGCTGTTCCAGTGTGCCTTTCCTGAATAAAGGAAACAATTCCCTGCAAAATGTCCTCAGAAGCACTTTAACTACCCGTTGGGTTGTGCTTTTTTCTTTTAAAACCTTTTTACCAGATACTTCCTACCTCTGTTCATGCCCAGTGTTTATTTTTTAAATTTTAAACTATTACATCTGGCCCGGCCATAGGTTTTTAAATCTTTGCGTGCTATTGTTTATATGTGAGCTATATTAATTGTATTGTTTTATTTGCTTATTGTTTTTTGTTCTATTGATGTGTTGTTGGGCTTGGCCTCATGTAAGCTGCGCCGAGTCCCCTTGGGAAGATGGTGGCAGGGTATAAATAAAGTATTATTATTATTATTATTATTATTATTATTATTATTTTAACAGCTTTTAATTGCATTTTTATGTTTTATTCTGATTTAATGCTTAATGTGTTGTATTTTTATACTTTGTATTGCAATGTGGCAT
Organism: Anolis sagrei; assembly: GCF_037176765.1. NCBI lineage: Eukaryota > Metazoa > Chordata > Lepidosauria > Squamata > Anolidae > Anolis > Anolis sagrei. The sequence continues at coordinate 143,860,963 of NC_090023.1, read as the reverse complement.
TGAATGATTGCCAAAACTGTAAGCCGCCCTGAGTCCCCTTCGGAGTGAGATAGAGCAAGGTAGAAATATAGCAAATAAATAAATAAATAAATAAAATTGTGGATTATCTCATTTGATAATCTGGATTATATGGCAGTGTAGAAGGGGCCTCAGATGCTAATTTGAAAGTCAAGCTAGTTTACTGCTTTACAAAGGCAGCACATTATATTTGTTGAGGAAAGGGAAGTGTGAAATCTTAGAAAATCTTTTGTCAACCGTGGCTTCTTTTGAATATTAAGAAGTCTTCCTTACCTCTCCTGCAAATCTTAACCTCCAGAGAAGGAGACTCCACTGAATTCCCAGGCAGTCTATACATTACTAGGGTTTGGAGGCCCTCAAAGGGCATCTAGTCCCATCCTCTTCAGCCAAAGGGAAAGACACAGTCAAAGTCTACCCAGCAGACAGCCATGCAGCTGCATTTCAAAAACCTCCAGAGATGGGAGCTCCACTGGACTTCTAGGCCATCTGTACTTTACTAGGTTTTGAGGCATCTGACAAAGGGCATATAGTCCAATCTCCTTCAGCCAGGCAAGAATGCACAATCAAAGCACCCATAGATGGCCATTCAGGGTCTGATTAAAATATCCAGAGAAGTTTAATCGCTACAGAAGTGGTGTAGTGATGCTGTTCAAATATTAGTACTGTTACAACTTTAATAATTGGCACAATTTGTTGGTTGAGTTGCAGTAATTACCACTAAAATGGAAACGTTTCTGATTAAGAAAAGAAAATCTTTTGACAATGATGTTTGCAATGAAGTACATGGAGCAGCTCTAGAGGAAATGGCACAATAATGAAGTGTAAAGAGAAAAAAATCCAATCCTTATTTATACAGTAAAGATCATATGAAACTTGTATATATTGCATGAGTTGGTTTAACCTCCCATTTGCTCCTAAAAACCGAATTACCATATTGTGAAAGGATACATGTCTAAAAAGCGTGTCGCCAACATGAAAAGTTTTGAAAGCTGTCCCTTAACACCTTGAAACACAAACAGGGTCAATGGCCAAGGAACGTGTGATCTTGTGTAGTTCAACTTCCAACCTAGTCAGGAACACAGCAATATTTAAATGCAAGCAAAATAATGTAATGAAAAGAACCTTTGTGGAAAATTATTTGGGGATAGAGCCAAATAATATTACTTTTCATTTGCTTTTCCTTATGGTGCTCTCATTAGAGGGAGCTGTTACCTTAAGGAAGCCCACTTTATGTATTTCTCTCAGCCCATGTTACTTACCAGCCACTAAAGATAGGTCTGCCCTTTTCACGCATGAATGTGTGCCCGGGTACAGAAAATGTAAAGGGACAAAGAGGTGGGCAGATGTATGTATGTTTTGGCAGTTTTTGGACTTTGTTTCAACTGGAAGCTAAAATTGCATATAGCTTTTCAGTACCACAGAGGGGGATGCTGCATGTTGAGTATTTTAGGAGCATCTTTTTTTTCTTACAATAACTGGCAAAGGAAATGATTTAAAGTAAGTCTGGCCAACTGATTTAGAAAGCACGCTTATAGATTCATACTGCAGCAGCATACCAGAATGTGACAATTAAAGCCAACATCTGGAATTCATTGGTGGAGCAGATCCTAAGCAAACATTAAATCAATGTTGATTTCCTCAGTACTGGATTTCCTCTTGCTACCACAGCTTAACTAGTGTCATCCTCTTAGATAGAACTAATGATAAAAGCAGAACAAATGCAAAAGTGTCAATCCAGGCCTGTTTGCTCCATGTTCTTCTATGTTTGGCTGGAAGTTGCACTACACACAGTACATATAATTGTCTGTTAGCTTACATAGTTAGTAACAGTAGTAAGTTGCTACAATAATACCAGTTAGTAAAGTAGCTGGTGAAATACTTAATAGATTTTGCTACTATGTGCTCAGATAAGTCAACGTGTATTAATGTGAAGAATAGGATCACCTGATGCAAACAAGAACCAGAGAACTTGCCTCTGGCTTGGCTGAAGCAAGCATGTCAACAGTCATCCCAGCTGACATGGCTTTCTCAAGACTGTGATGGAAGCCTTTTGTCATTTGTATCGGGCTACCAGAGCAACCTGATTGCTACTGGATTTGGACAACAGCATTGCAGGAATAGTTCCTGTAACAATTCTTTTGTCCTTTTATTTTCAACCTCTGCCCCGGAAAATAGTATAGTAATTTTCTACATGATCCACCTGTCCCATGTGACATTTTGCAAAATCAACTGGAGTGGCATATGTTTTATCCTCTGGGAAGAAGCTAACATATATCCACAGCATGGAACACTAATTTGCCTCATATGTTGTCTTTTTAATGCTGTGGTTCCCAACCTTTGGTCCTCTAGTGCAGTTGTTCTCAACCTGTGGGTGCCCAGTTGTTTTGGCCTACAACTCCCAGAAATCCCAGCCAGTTTACCAGCTGTTAGGATTTCTGGGAGTCAAAGGCCAAAACATCTGGGGGGACACAGGCTGATAACCACTTCCCTAGTTGTTTTGCACTACAACTCCCAGAAATCCCAGCCAGCTTATCAGCTGTTAAGAATTGTGGAAGTTGAAGTCCAAAACACCTAAAGGAGCAAAGGTTAGGAACCACTGTTCTAATGTGACAGCACAGTGAGAGGAGTCTGTCCTTGCCTGATGGAATCGCAGGAGTTGTTGGTGCTAGACAGGCTTCAGGGACTAGCTTAACTATCATGTGCTCACAGCGCTGTCTGGTGAGAGCTGCACTGGATCAATTTAACAACCTCAGTTCCCTTTGGAAAGGAACAGTCACCTGTTTGCTCAGGCAGCGGTGGTTCCTGTTGTGCCTCTTCAGGGAGCATGGAATTAGTAATGTCAAGCCAGGTCATGCCAGCTGTTCTTGTCACTAGTGAAAAGGAGGCCCCTCCATCTTTGCACTTATTTGGTAGAATCATGACTGTATTTTGAGTTTATGGTACTAGTTTTGCATCTAAATTGGAAAATCCAGAGAAAGCTTTTGTGGTTGTTGAACAGTATATACTACAAATACATTGACAAGTGTTCCCTAAAGCCTCAAGAACTATGATTTCTAATAAGTCAGTTGCGATGTTTTAAATCTAGATTTGGTATTTTCTTCATCTTTTAAAAAATCTCAATTAGGATTGTCACACTTAGGTGTTGTGAGTTTGCAAGCTTTCCTAAGCATTCATGTTCAACAGAATCTGAAGCTTTTATGTTGATGGACATTCAGCGATGAAAACAGCACAAACCAAACTTTTAACCCCCCACCCTTAACTTGTTTGTCTCTGTCTTCATACTGTCTCTTAGACTTTATCAAAGCTTTGCCTCCTGTTTGGTTGAAGTGAGCTTGGTCTTTAGTAGTGGTGGTGGGCTGAATTTATTTGGGTATGAGATCTTAACCAGATTTACATTTAATTGCATATGTAAGTGCACAGGATCATTGTATGCATAAGAAGAATGAGTGTAATGTATCTTTCAGTGTTTCTTCCAACAATGGTGGATAATTGCTGTTTAGCATTTCACAACTTTGGTCCAACTATCTGGTCTTTATCACACTATCTTTGTAAACTCGGAGCCACTGAATGAAACTAACTGAAAGTAAATTTGGAAGTTACTTTTTAATGGGACCTTTCAGAATAGCAATTTTTCTTCACGTAACACATATTTAAGAGAGGAAGAGGAAGATACTTTTATGCCCTGTTGTTTATTGCATTCCAAAATGTTATCTGGCTGGAATGATGGGCATGATGGGTCCTGCTGTTGTGAAAGGATGGGATCTACTTTTGGTATCACAGCAAATTCACCCAAGGCTGTCATTTTGCTTGGTAGTTCCATTGCCGTCATAGCTTGTAGACCTCAGCCACTCGCAGAACTGTCAACAGAAGTTTTAGTATCAAAGTGGGAACAATTCCCAGCAGAGTTTTGTTTTAGACCAAAGTGGGAGCAATTCCCAGCAGAGTTTCTGTTCAATCCATCCTTCCCTTCTTTGCTGTTTGTCCAAGCATATAGCATGAAAGAGAGTTTGGCCTGAGGTTACAGAGTCAAGAAATCAAAGCTCAAAGTTTAGAAAGTTTTATTTGAGATTAGAAAAGGGGAATTCTTCCGACGAAGTATATGAATAGTTAACAAAGATCAACAAAGAGAAAGATAGTTTCCAATTGTTTGGACACTTAATATTCTAAGAGTTATTTGAAGTCAGGTGATCATATGGACATGAGATCATGCTCAGGGTGCGGGGCAGAGGGAATGTATGGGCCTATTAAAATCACAAGAATTTTGTTGACATGCAAAATTGGGCCAGATTTATAGATTCAGCTTGAAAATGTAGCAGTGAGTTTGAGCCATCAATTTGAGGTAAGGAGGTGAAGAGGAAGGGCTTCCCGCCCTTATTCAGTTGCTGGGCAGGGTCTTACAATCATATCATTGTGGGCCACACTTCTTTGGCAGAGAACCTGGATACCTCGGTTGAGTGCAATGTTGATACACATTTTAGTCTCTTAAAATTGAGGCAGATGCCACCTCTAAAGAAGAGAAGAATAGGAAAAGATGTCAATTAGAGGATGGGATGGGTGACATGATCTTTAAATGAAGAATTTCCTCACTGGAGTTCATATTGTTTGTGATATGAATAGAACATAGTTGCAAAATGGTATTTCTCATCCACTCTTGTTGGGTAAAGTGAAGTTAAAAGAGTGCAGCCATAAGACTAAGGGACCCTGCACATTTCAGCCTGATAAGAAAGGCGATCTCCTTGGCAGCAGTGTAAGAAATTGGTTGGCAGAAAACTAAGAAATACTTTTCTTTTAATAAAGAATAGTGAATCAGACTTTCAAAATTTGAATTTATTTCTTCCAGTATGGAAGAAGAGATGGAAAAAACCACAGGATGAAGAAGGAATGCAAGGTCACAGATAAGAGTGCTTTTGCAAATCTCAGCTTCGTCTAAATTATTTTCAAGCTTATATCTCCTTCTGAAAAGACATGCTTATAAGCAAAATCCAAAATAACTTTGTATTCCAAAGAAGATTCTAGGGGTGTCCATAAAATATTGCAAACTGTGATGCTGTTCAGGGTCCAATGGAACATTGTGCAATGGAGCACAGAATGTGACTTTTGGGGCATAATTTGATTATTGAGATTCCTCTACATAAGTAATAGTTTCCTCACAAACATCCCTTAATAATAATTGATTTATTATTTGAATTCATATATCTTTTTTCTTCCAGTGAGAACAAAGTATCTTTAAACATTTCCATCCCAGTAACCCAGGCATTAGACTGAGAGAGAGTAAATGTGCCAGCACCTCCCACATGAGCTGCATGAGCAAAGGAACAGACTGAGTCAGTCTGGCAATCTAAATTTCATAACAAACAGGATCTCTAGTTATTAAGACAAATCTGAAATGTTGGAGCTAGCAAATAAGTTTCTGATATGATATATGGGAGGAAGCCAGTGTTGTATAATGCTTAGAACACAGGACTATGACTTTGGAGACTGGGATTCAAATCCCCGCTCAGGTATGACAACTTACTGGGTGTGACCTTGGACCAGTTACACTCTCTCAGCCTCAGAGGACAACAAAGGCAACCCCCATCTGAATAAATGTTGCAGAAAATCTCATGATAGATTGACCTTATGGTCACCACAAATTGGAAATACTTGGAGGCACACAATAACAATGATATATGAATATCCCAGTAAGTTGCACATGAGACACTATTCTATCAGATCCTTAATTGGGTTTGTGTGTGTGTGGACACTGGAACAGTGTAGCTACCATTTGAGTAGATTCAGTATGGTGGAAAAACCACACTCAATGCATTATCAATTACTGTTTTCAAGTGTATGTCTCTACATGGACAGGGACACAGATTTCAGTGGACAAAGATATGCTACAGGTCTGTTTAGGGCAGGATCATGCTCATTGGGGATGCTCTTCAAAATCCACTTGGCAATGGTAGTTAGGGGTTTCTTTTTGCTTCGGTTCGTTACTGGGGGATGCCTGGCTCGACAGTAGTACATGTGAAAAAGATCTTGGAGTCCTTGTGGACAATGCCATGTGGCTTCTTGGCAGGGGTTGGACTGGATGGCCCACGAGGTCTCTTCTAACTCAATGATCTTATGACTCTATGATTATATTTAAAGGTTGCTTTGTGAAAATACAGCAAGTTGTGTTAAGTTACCATCTGTATTGATGAGTTTCCCACAACAACTGTATTTGTTAAATGTTTTTAAAAATTTTATTTATGCCTTATTATAATGTTGGTTCTAAAGGTTATTGTTATATGTATGCCGACTTGTATTGTTTTAAAGTGTTGTGAGCTGCTTTGGGTGCCATTTAGGGAGAAAAGCGGGACACAAATAAAGAATTATTATTATTATTATTATTATTATTATTATTATTATTGTTATTATTACTACTACTACATGCATTTTGAATAAAAGTGAACAAAATAGTTTTTTAAAGTGTGAAGTGTCTTCCAATTTTTTTTGCACGTGATTCTGGAAGACAGTGTAGCTTTTAAAAATGCAAGGCTGACAGCTCTGTGTCTTGTTTTTGTTTAAGCTGCTGGTTGCTTCCTACCTTCTCTAGCTTTCATAGCAGAGGAATGGTTACATGGTTGTCCTCTTTTGAGCACTTTGTGGTCATTGGTATTTGCAGTATAACACTATGAATAGTGCTTTTTGTGAAGTTTGGTGTTATTGTTTGAAATACTAATTCCTCCAAAGCTGGAAGTGAAGTTCTGTCTGGTATTTCCCTTTCTTTCTCGGGTGAAACACAGACTTGTTTCATGCAGGTGGCATGTGGCATGCAGGTAAGTAGGGATGCCAGCCCCGTGGCACTTCACTTATCCTGTGGATCTGGCTGCTCTTCCCATGTTCCACAAATCTATGTTCCACTGAAAGGAAAACGGTTACCAGTGTGAACATGCAGCACACAAAACATGCAGCACACAAAAACAGTTCTCTTTAGGAGCCCCCAGTGGCACAATGAATTAAACCCTTGTGCTGGCAGGACTGCTGACCAAAAGGTCAGTGGTTCAAATCCAGGGAGCGGCATGAGCTTCAGCCTGTCAGTTCCAGCTTCTCATGCGGCGACATCAGAGAAGCCGTGTGTCCCCTGGATGACGTCAATTCACTCACACCAGCAGCAACTTGCAGTTTCTCAAGTTGTTCCTGACATGAAAAAAAAAACCCATACCTTTTGCACATGCTTTGTTGTACCATAAAATTACCAGAGTAACATAACTAATGTAACATGTAGTTTAGTTTAGAAATTGCTTTGTCTTGGAAGTAATTTTTTCGGCACACAACTACACACTTATTGCACTGATTATGAGATCAGGCTAGTGTTTCATACAGTATTTTAAAAAATTCTTTCAGGTTTACAAGACCAAATCTCCTCATTATTTACACTTGTAAAAATCCCACCATCCTCTAAGTGAAATGCTTCCTTTTCAAATGTATCAGACACCCCAATAACTCTACCAGAGCATTACTTAATGCAAGTTCATATTCAAAATACAAATTGAAATGTGAAAGCTATGACACTGATTACTGTGGGGATTTTACATTAGGAGCATATGCAGCTATCCTAAGAAGGATTTTAAAATGTGTCTGAAAATTGCATGGTGCTAGCTTGAAGTGCCACATCACCAATGAATTCCAGGTGCTGTAGACTATATTTCAGAGTCAGAAGCTGGCAAAACTAGCTGCATATTCCTTGCCTTAAAAAAACTCCCAAAAATTATTGGGGCCACCATAAGCTGGAAGCAACTGGAAGATAAATACAAGACACACACAATGAAGTGCTAGTGAAGATTTTCTATTAAAAGGTTTTTGTTCAGCCTCTGAAGACCTCAGTCTTACACGGCATTGATTGCACTGACACTGATTAGTAGGCATGGATAGAGCCGCTTCGGATTACTCATTACTCATAATAATTTCATTAAACTTACCTTTTTGAAGCGATTTCAAAGCATTTTTAAAAATCGGAAGTCCTTTTGCCCATCCAATGGCTTTTTCTGCCATTTTTGTTATGACTCAGGAAGTGAGTAAAAAATGATTCAGTGTATTTTCAGTCCTCTACTAGTCTGCTGGGAGGAAAGCTGAGAGGCTCCTTGTCTCCCAGGAAATCAGGGGAGAAGTTTTGGGTAGTGGAGGGATTTCAGCACTGGCAGCCATGGGAGCACATGACTCAGAGGCTCATTCGGAGCTGGGAAGGGAGAAGGGAAAGAGAAAGGGAAAGGGAAGGGAGATTGTGTTGAAGGAGGGTTGAAATAAGAGCACGGCGAGTAAGCAAGCAAGCAAACAAGCAAGCAGAGAATAAGGGCCAGGAGAAGGGTTGTTGCCTGGCTGGCTGCCTGGCTGGGCAGCCTGCCTTGCCGCTTGTGTGTTGTTGCTGTTGGGGTTTGGGATGGGTGGGCACCGCAAGGGTAGTGTGTGGGTGCATGACATGGGTGGAAGGAGCAACACAGAGGAACCAAAGCACTCCAACACTTTTAAAAGCCTCAGCATTATAGCAGGTCTCTCTGGCCTCAGTGTTTTTTGGTTTGTGTTGCACATTGCCTAAAAAGAACTAGATCTACCATCAATTCAAGCTGCTCTTTGAACACAAACTCTCCTTCCTAAAGTTGTGAAATCGGCTTCCAAGGCCCCACAAGGTCTCTCTCCGCCATTAACGAAGCAATTTGGAAATTTCGGAAAGCTGATTCTGAATCGAACCACCACCCTTCATCTGAAACGAATTTTGAACCATTTTTTTTATCAACCAAGCCTACCAATTAGTCTAATGTTTCTCATTTGTTATTGTCCAGTAGGACAGTTTTGTGGACTACTATCTTTGGGTTTTATTCAGTACACATACACACAGAGACATGTACCCAACTGTCTGTGTTCTAAGAACACTTTTGTGTCTTTGGAGGCGTTAGAGATAAGCACTGATGCTTCTTATTCCATGTGCGTCTTTGTATGGGATTAGTGAGAATAGAAGACCCCACTACCCTCCAAGCCCTTCTCATTTCTCCTTGGAATGCCATTGGGTATTTGGAGAGGCTGCATGAAAGGGAAGGCATAGATGACTGGTACTTCCTATTCATCCTGCTTCTTTGTGTTACCCGGCTCTGTCGCTCCGCTTGTAGAGCACTCGGTGCCCAATGTGTTGGATTTCAGGTTATAGAGAGAAAATGAGGAACCTTCCCCTGGCAATTCTTCTTCTGCCCTACTTCACTGACTGTCTGAATGAAGGCAACTTTTCTCATCAGGCAGTGCATGGCTGCAAGGCAGACCCCAGCTTCTTTGTTGCCCCTCTCCTCTTGCCTTAAAAATAACTGTGTGCTTCTGGCAGTTGTCTTACAGGTTATTTAGTAGTGCAGACTCCTTTCATTCCATTTCTAAACACAAGCACAGTTCAGGAAAAGAACGGCACCATTGTGCAAGCCCAAAAGAAACACTGGTTAAGAAAATGTGAGGAATTTTTAGGCCATGATATGTTTGGACAAGGGAGCAAGGGACTTTCAGGAATGCGGGCTATGGTTCCAAAAATATTCCCTGCAAAAGTGCTCTCGGTCAGGAACTGTTATTTTTATTGGCCCATCGATCCCCTTAAGTGGCAGTGATGTCACTCTTTTTCCTGGTGGAGGGGAAGTGCAAGGAATGTTCTGTGGTTTTCCAAGGGGGGAAGTAACTGGCAGTTGAGCCAGCTGACTTGGGTTGCCTTCAGTTTCATTCATTCCCCCTCCCCATAAAATCCGGCATCTTGAAACTGGATTTGTCTCAGAAAACAAGATCAAAGATCATAGTTTCTTCTTCCACCCCACCTCCTTTAAACTGTCTACCTGCTGCGCATCATTGAATTTCTGCTACTCTTGATTTAAAGCTTGCGCTCCAAGACATGTGCTCCATTAAAGATGCTGTTTTATATATTATTCCTGATCTTTGTATGATAGTACATGGTGCTTGTTCAGAATGACTTTGAAATTACCTTTCGAAGGAATAAATCAAAGGAGAATCAGCCCCTCCTCCCAAAAAACTCATAGACCAGTAAATAGTCAGCAAGGAAGGAGGACAAACTCATTTCCTTTACAGAGGCAGACAGGTCTTGAGGGGATCTGGCACTGGGCTGAGAGCCAGACTTCTGTCATGGCTTACTAGAGGAAGTTGAGTCGATGTGCTTCGTATGCGCTCATCAGCAGAAATATCAGCGCAGTTGCTTTTCTCTCAGAAATGTCCTAGGACTTTGGTTTTCCAGAGGAAGAAGGGAAGCAGGCTGAAAACATCCTTTACTTCACCAGTTTGTAAGGATTAGTAAGATTATTGACACCTGATTTAGGAAAGTATCACATCATATGTCCAAACTGATCAGTTCAAATGTAGTGATTGTCCTGATTAAATTTTCTGGGAAGGAATGAGGTGATGGTTAAAAACATCACCATGCCTTTTCAAATGTTTTTCCCCCCACCAACTGTAGTGGAAAGAGCAGGAAAACTGAGCATGTGCAACCTGCTCGCTCATGCTTTGCTAGTCTTTATAAACTCCAGACGTTGCTGACAGTTATATACTTAGCAGGAAATTGTAAAAGGTGTCAGGTTTTCCATTTTAATTCTTGGGGCACCTGGAGGGCTTGTTTCCTAGGAAGTGCTGTTGGGTAAGTCCCTCTTCCTGAATTAAAATGGGTTTACTGTTTTTCCCTAAATAAGCGAGAAAGAGAAAAGTGTAAATAAAGGCTTCAATTCTCTCCAGTGCCAAACACTGCTTTCTCATGTGATCTTGTAGGCCTAAAAAATATCCAGTAAGATTTATATGAAGGTGATTCTTCATTAAACACATAGCGTTGTCATCTTTCCCTTATATGTCTTTCATGAATTCAATATCACCGTTAAACTTGTCTTTCAGACAATTGATTATGTTCATCGAGTCAGCAAACATAATTTTTGTGGATTGTACATATCCTCTGTCTGGTTTTTTTCTCCTCGAAAAGGGGGCATATTTTGTTTTGTTTTGAATAATCTTTGAGCTTCTATTTGTCAATGACACAGAAAACCTATTATGTGAAATATATCATTTCAGATAGCACACTGATCATAAAATGCTTAAATGTTTCCAAAGTATAGAGACCTACGAATCAGAGTGGGGAAAAAAACGGGTTATTATTTTCTGACACATGTTAGAGCAATGGTTCCCAATCTTTTTTTGACCACTTTGACCAGGGAACATTCTCCAACATTAGTATCAAAAAGGTTACAAATCAGTTTTGGATCAACTTTAGATCCAGTTTGGTTATTTGGGGTGCTGATTCAGAATATTGCATTGGATAGACCATATCAGCTCTAGTTTCTGATACAGAACATATACCAACCAAGAGTCACCATCTGCTTGCCCACAGAAAACCATATTTAATAAGCCTCGGCACTATAAGAGGGTTTCACAAGACCTGTCGCTCTTTTTGTAACGGTGTAGTAACGTTGAGGCTGCGGACCATATTTTAGTTCTTGCAGAAGACTGGTGGTCCACTGTCCACAAGTTGGGAACCATTGTGCTAGAGTTTACCAATTTCCCCAACATTTATGTAGTGTTCCTACCTCCCCATGACTCCTCTCTTATACAGATTTATCTTGGAATAAATCTTACCAAACCTGGTGTAATATATTTCAGATTAGATTGTGCTGTCTGACAAAGAAGTTCAATCTGTGCCATCATTTAAGAATTGTTTATTTCTTATTGGAATGATATAGGACAGGTGTGGGAAACCTTTTCATGTTGGAAGCCCTCATTAATTTAGCTGTAACCAAATATGGCTGCATTCAAGATACCTCACTTAGATAAACTGAAAAATATACAAATTCTCCACGCTAGAGCTTTTCTGCGTAACAGAGCAGACAAAGCAGCATAACAGAATGTTGAATTAATTTGCTGAGCTATTACTATAGTGAGATGTTTATATCTGCTAGTATCCTTTTAAGAAAATCTCATTTGGGAAAACAAATCCACTAGCAATCTAGAGCTGCTGGCTAATATTCCACGATTTGAGTCTGTATATTTAGGTTTCTGTCTGCGAGCCCAAATCTGCATCCTTATGTTTATTTTGTGTAAATACAGAATCAGAACAAAGCCATGTGTTGGTGGCTGGAATATCTTGATGTCTTGGCTGCTTGCCCTATAGCCGCCCTATAGAGAGGGTGAAGAAAGGGTAGCTGATAGCCTGAGAGGCTTGTGGTTTTAATTCCTCATTTTGCTATGCTCTAAAACACATGCCATGTCCAAGGCACAGGGCATTACTAGTGACATTGGCAGAGTACCTGGTTGATACAGAGCCTCTGAGATTACGTCTGTGCCTACAAGATGCAGCACAGACTGTGCTATTGCAGTGGGTTCCCTTAAAGAGGTTTCCCCAAGAACTGTGTTCTCTAGGAGCTACAGGTTTTTTTAAAATTAAAATTGAATATGCATAATTCATACAGATGACAGAATTTAGTTTTCTTCTTAGTATAAAATTGGAGGGTTTTTTGGGTTTTTTTTAAATCAATTGTTTTTCCCTTGTTAAAACGTTTTGGTGTACCTTTTTTTGTGTGTACCCCACAGTGTGAGCTGGGGACTGGGGAATTGGCTTTGGGTGTGGTCTGTGTTAGGGTTTGGTCACTGGCAGGTTTTTGTGGATATGGAAATCATTGAATACCCATAGCACCCCTTTAGGGTGGAAGGGAGAATCACCTCTTTAGGTCCTGGGACTGGGAAGGTGAGGTTACAGAATCTTCTTTGGGGTGACCCTAAGCTTTACTCCCCCAACTTGGGGAGAGGGGCCTTCCAAGTGCGGGGTGGTCTGGAGAACAACCCAAGTTTGGGTTTACCTTGGAATTCTGATGTCTTCACCCGAGTTAAGTGGCAGGGAGATTAAGAGGACACCTGCTGCCACCATATTTTCTACAATACTATGCTCTTCCTTTTTGGTTATGGGATATCACTGGTCCACCATGATAATAACTAGCGCTATAAAGATGGTTCAGTTTACCCAGTGTTCTGGTGTGGTCTCATTGTTTCACTGGGTCATCAAACATACCCAACTTTTCATAGGGCATGGTTTGAAGATCTTGCCCTATGAGACTCCCTCTAGAATAGCTTTACAGGTCTCCCTTATATGTACAGATTCTGTCTTCTTTTTAAGGAATAGCCACCACTCTTCTGTGCATGAGCAAATGAATGAAAGAAATCCCTTACTCAGTCTTCGATTGAAATGGGAAAGGCTGAAAATCCTCTTCTGAACTGTCTTTCTTTTGAAAGGAAATATCTATAGGGGGAGAGGGAATCCCCCCCCCCCCACACACACACACGTCCGAGAAATAGGCAGTTGTTCTACAATTGTTGCCATCTCTTCACTGACTGTCATTTACACATGTGGAGAGGCCACAAAAAATTAGTATCTGTCAAAAAGAAACAGTACTTGGACAAAGGCCTGGGAATCACATCTTTGAAACAAAAGTACCATTATTCATCATGAGTTTGGGCCTAGAAATCCCAAGGTGTAATATGCTGCAGCTTTCCCTGTTGAGAATGAGAGAACAATCTGGAGAACGAGAAGTAGCTCATTAGTGGTTTAATTGAGAAAATGCAGCAATTTCTCACTAGTTGTTCTGCTCACCTTTTATGCCTTGGCAAAATGCTCTGGTCTCAGAATTGCTCATCATCCAGTTCCGAGCACAATTCAAAGTTCTGGTTTTGACCTATAAAACCTTATACGGTTCTGGCCCAGTGTTCCTGTCTTAACGTATCTTCTTCTACGTCCCACCTAGGAGTTTAAGATCTTCTGAGGAGGCCCTGCTCTTGGCCCTGCCTCTATCATAAATGCGCTTGGCGGGGACGAGGGACACTGGAATAATTACTCTTCATATCATTCTGCAGCCTGCCTCAAGCCATGAGGAGAGGCAAGTAAGAAATATTGTTGTTGTTAAATAAGAGATTGTACCTTCCTTTTAATATTCAGAGCCTCAAATAAATTAAAGCAGATCTCCTATCTGACAACAGATCAATGTTTTTAGTATACTGCTGATTCGTTTCTCATGTCTTTTCCTGGAATTGATTTTTCTTCTTCTTCTCATAGCAAGGAACATTGTGATGGGCATCTGTATTACAATGAGAATTTAGGGAGATGAATTTCTTCACTATATAGGTAAAGGTTTTCTCCTGATATTAAGTCTAGTCGTGTCTGACTCTGGGCCTTGGTGTTATTATATACTCTCTATTTCTAAGCCGAAGAGCTGGTGTTGTCCGTAGATTCCTCCAAGGTCATGTGGCCAGCATGACTGCATGGAGCACCGTTACCTTCCTGCCAGAATGGTACCTATTGATCTACTCACATTTGCATGTTTTTGAACTGCTAGGTTTGCAGAAGCTGAGGCTGACAGCGGGAGCTCACCCCGCTTCCTGCATTCAACCCTGCAACCTTTTGGTCAACAAGTTTAGCAGCTCCACACTTTAACCCACTGCATCACTGGATATAACTTAAACTAATTTCTTAAAAGGCGAAGCTTTCAGTGTTCAAAGTTAAATCCTAGCATACTGTACAAGTTTACAGGATTACAGAATACCCAATACTGAGGATGTATAGGATGATTAAAAAGCCCTGTTTCATAGGTTGCTTCTATATACTGAACAAGTGGTTTGATCAGATGACCTTCTAGCTCTGTTACTCTGCATAGATAATATTACCTGCCAAGGTAAGTGCAACTCAAATGAACAGATGGATCTGCTTCCCTACCTTGTGTTATTATATACTCTAGTTTACAGTGACCTTTCCAAGGTTATAGCCAGAGAGAAGTTTCCCCAGTTACCTGGAACTTAAAATCCTGAAACTGACAATGCAAAGACTGGATCTTGGATATTTTATATGCTGCCATGTGCTCAGCCATGGAATTGAAGTCCCTCCCAACAAATCCCTAAAATCTATTGATCTTTGCTGGGTGCTCTGCGTAGTGGACTAAGCTTGGGAAAATAACATGTGACTCTCAAGGTGACTTGATAGTACTGAAAATGAAAACAGACAAGAGGTTTAACTGGAAAATAAATATTTAATGACCATTCAGGTTAGATAAACATTTTCCCAACAGAAGAATGTAGGCACACATCTACTATGAACTTATCCTGGTCAAGAGAGACGCACCTTTCAAATGTCTGCCTTGTTTCTATTTGTGAAAGTCTGCAGTCCTGGTACAACAGGAGCTCAGCATGAAAAACATAGAATACAAGAGTGTTAAGCTCAGGAGTTTATTCTGATACTCTGAGTGCCAGAACAGATTGCTTCCAAAGGGATCTTTATCGGGGGGGGGGGGGGGGTTGCTTGATTGATACACTGTATTGTGTATTAATATATTTTATATTTTAATTGTATTGTGTCAGAAAAACAAGACACAATAATAAGTAAAGCAGTCAAACTTCTGGGTTCTCCTGATACATTGTATTTCGGAATTACCTTCCAGAGACCCCCGTGATTCATATAAATGCTCAAACATGTCACGAGATGAAAAAGGCCTTTTTTTCATTTATTCTATAGGCATACGATTCTGTACATGTTGGGTGGGGTAAATGGGCCAGCACTATGACATGCACTGTTGGCCAACAAAGTTCAGATTCAGATTTTTCATAAGCAGAAGATGAGAACTAATATGCATCCAAATAGAGGTAGCCAAAATTTTGAGCCCATTTAGAACTTTTGCAGAGAAGGTCAATTTTTGACTGTCCTCCCCAGCTGATCAAGTCCTAAAACTCACCAGGAAGAGTTCACTTGTCATTGTCCATAACCAGTAGTCTGCCCAACTCTGTTCCGCTATAGAACGGACACTAGAGCTGGAAGAGTTGCTCCAGTTACTTGACAGATCCAAATAGTGAAACTATGAATGTGAATATCATATTTCTGTTGCAAATTTGAAATGTCAAACTTTAATTTCAGACATTAATTAACTTTGCTCAATTCAGCAACATCTGTTTTAGTTGTCATAGAGACAAATAATGTTTCTAGTGTTAAGGACTATATAATGATTGTTGCCATGAAAATAATTAAGGGACTGAAATTCAGAGGAGATAGCCAAATGACCTTCTTTATTTTTGCAAATCATCAGCTCTGTCCTCTTCTCTAGGTTAGGTTTAAAGCAGGATTAACATTGTTTTGAGTAACTCTGTCAAAAATTTCAGAAATCTTAATTTTTGTCAGTCTTAAGAAGCATGTTGGGTTTTTTCCTTTGGCCATTTTTCTTGTCATGCAGCAAAGCATTGCAATTGTAATTGAAAGTACAGATGGAGCTTTGGGTAGGAAAAATGTGTGGGTTTGTATAAGAAGAATGAAATACAGGTTTGGCCTACAACTCTTTTACTAAGTACTCTGCATTTGGTGAAAATTCTTCTATGATTTTTTTTAATATAAAAAACTGGATATTAACTAAACAAGGCTTTGGTTTCATGTTTCATCCAAAGGACTGATGAATCATAGAAATGAGATGGAAAAGACATCTAGTAAAAGTTTAACTAATCTGTTACCAAAAAAGAGAAATCCTTGCATATTTAAGGACTGCAGTTGTAAGAACATCTTTCCCTATGATTATATCATTTATCTTTTCCTTAATTTATTGGTTGAGATTTTTATAAGAAATCTCAACCCCAAAGAACTGGGTTGACATATTTACAACTTGGGCAGGAAAATGGTGGTGACAGTGGCTCATTGGCATTTCCCCACCATGGTTAGGAGAAAAGAGTGACTTGCTGTTTCTTTTAGGATTTCCTAAGACAGTCTACACCATTGGTTCTCAACCTGTGAGTCCCCAGGTGTTTTAGCCTACAACTCCCAGAAATCCCTGTCAGTTTACCAGCTGTTGGGATTTCTGGGAGTTGAAGGCCAAAATATCTGGGGACCCACAAGCTGAGAACCACTGCTCTATTGAGACCAGTGCAACGGCAGTGACAAAAGACAGAGGCAAGAAGTGCTCCCACCTCAATATGCCTCCCTTGCTCAAACTGGAGAAAGAGAGCCAGCCTTCCATCCTTCCTTGCCCTCTTTTTTGGCCGTTTCAAGCACTTGAGAATGGAGTAAACTATTTTAGATAAGAGATGGCATCGTATCTGCTGAGAGATTATGATGTCCATTTTTGAATTCAAAATGTGTGACTGTGTGGCAGTGGTGACAACCAAACATGCCATTCTCCATAAACCATTTTGGGGCTTAGTAAGAATAATTAAAATTTTAATTTGTGATAATTAAATCCATTTTTTGTAACATTAAATCCAAGCACCGACCCCCTCTACTCTTCCTCTGCCTTGGCACCACTTTTGGCTTTTCTGAATGTTTGGGTGGAAAAAAGATGGCAGCAGTGGCCAGTGTCATTGGCCCCTGAGTAGACATTACTGTTTTCCCTTCTCCATAGAATTACTCTCAACTTATTCACAGATCACATCAAAATCCATAATTCTGGCTCTCAACTTATATATGAGTACATACGACAATTCTTTCTACGTGTTCTAGTGCCTTGGCAAGCATACCAGATTAATGTGCGTTCCACCCTCTAGCATCGTGAATAAATAGACTGCTACTGTGAAAAAAATTACTGCAAAGGATTTAAGTTAGTAGAGTGTTTAATTGTGCTACCAGACTATGCAACCAGAAAAACATCCTATTAAGCTTCAGGGGCACTCTTGCCATTGTATTTGTTTTGTGTAGAATGGTAGTCAGAGAGTGCCCATTTGTTCATGATCTTTCAGGCACCTTTTAAACATTTCACAGGGCTTACTTTCAAAAGCACCAAAGGTTGAGCATTTGTAATATGAGATTAGACGTCACTTTATGGGGCTCAGTCAAATTAGGATGGTTTGCTTTTTTCGCATCTGGATTTGGGCTGAGAGCGCCTTCCTGCACCAGGCATCTGCCCAGTCTGTACCTTCTCCTTTTTGTTCCACCCTCTAGCTACCTCAGAGTTGGCTAAAGGCCTTATAAAAACTACAACTCTCATGATTCCATAGCATTGATCCACAGCCCAAGTATCAAACTGCATTTATTCTACAATATGGATTCACCCTGAGTCTTCCCAATCCCAGTCTGGCACTCTAAAAATACCATACCAGACATGATCTATGGGGACCAAGAGAAATATATAATGTTGGACTTCTGGCAAATAGGCTGCATATATAGTATATGTGAGAGAACCAGCATCCTGTAGTGGTTAGAGCATTGGACTATGATTTTTAGATCAGGGTTTAAATCCCTGTTCAGGCATGAAAATCCATTGGACCATACTTTCTCTCTCTCTCTCTCTCTCTCTCTCTCTGCCTTAGAGAAAGGAAAAGTAAACATCTGCATCAATGATGTTTTGTCCACAGGAATCAGCTATTCTTATCTATTATACAGAAACAAACATTGTATGGTTCTGACTTAATTCATTAACTAACAGGATAGTCCAATGGCTTCTGCCCCAACTCAATGACTTAGCAGGACAAGTGCCATTCCTATTGCTTCATTAAATGTGTGTGGCCAAAAAAGATGCAATTCCAAAACCAGTATTTTCCTGTTTTCGACAAGATTGGCAGTCATTGGAATGCTTAATAACCCACTTAATAGCCCACTTAATGTCTTATTTTCCTCTCATTTTTCCAACTGCACATATTTTCCAGTTGGATATTGTGCATCCAACTGTACTATACACAGATTCTTCACACACCTTGCTTTCAGCTTTATTTTCTTGATGACTTTGGAGATTACCTAGAGCAACTGATGAATTTCCAACCCCTAACTGGATAAAGGGTGGATCATGCTATTTGGTTTCTTAAGTAAATGGTTGGGCTAAAAGTGAGCCCTGAATTTATAAAGATTGAAGATGACTGTTGGATTGGATTTACTGTAAATAAGGGCACTGAGTTCTGTGTCATATGGCTAGTAGATTAAAGTGTTTCACTATATAAAGTGTATGTTAAGGTGTTTTTCTTTAAATCTAAACACTGGGCACCCCCAAAACCTATTGTCTAATACAGGCAGTCCCTGAGTTACAAACATCTGACTTACAAATTACTTCCAGTTAAGAACAGGGGTGAGACAACAGGAAGTGAGAGTAATCTTCCCCCAGGAAGGGAAACTCACTTCGGAAGAGTTATAATGGGGAAAAGGTGAAGCTTTATCACCAATCCTTCTTTCCACAGCAACCAAATTTTTCATAATCCAGTTATCACAGGGACAGAAAGTGAGGTGAAGTCTTCTGAACAGAGAGCAATACAAACACCACAGGGGTGTTCATTCTTATGTTATCCAAAGCTAAATGCATATGTCTATACTACACAACACACACACACACGGCTGGAGTTACACTTTAAAATGTACCTGTTTCAACTTACATACACAGTCAACTTAAGAACAAATCTACACAGTAGTTCTCTGCCTGTGGTTCCCCTGGTGTTTTGACCTAAAACTCCCAGAAATTCCAGCCAGTTTACCAGCTGTTAGGATTTCTGGGAGTTGAAGGCCAAAACATCTGGAGATCCACAGGTAGAAAACCACTGCTACAGAACCTATCTTGTTCATAACTTGGGGACTGCCTGTAATTTTGTCAGAGTGCACCTGAAGTCTGTATTCTCTTTTGCTCCACAAGGTTTTTGTTTTTGTTTTTTTTTAAAAATTAACATTTAATCTCAAAAATTGCTCTAAGTGACTAGGAGATTCCTGCCATTTGGTGAAGCGTGTCAGGAAACATTTGACTCTAAGAGAACCTAAATAAGATTTCAGCAAGAAGAGAATGCAATGCAGAATTGTAAGCATGCACATTTGTTCATCATCAAAGATATAGAGTTGCTCTCATTACCAGGATTCCTCCGCCCTCTCAGTACACCTCTTGCCACACATTATTTACTTGTGATTTACTAGCTTCCTTGGCCTCTGACTTGTGTCAAGAGAGCCACCATGTAAACTCACTTCCATGGACCCAGGGCAAAAGGATTGTAACAGAGAATTCAGATCTTGGAGAGCAGGTGTGAGATTAGAGGACTACAAGGCAGTGATAGTACTGCCATGACCCTGATTCTACAACTTAGCCAACCTTTTCAGTAGAGTTAAGGGAAAGGTATACAGGTGTCATGGCTGCTTACCCAGGTTTTGTCTTTTTAAGTTGCAAGAGAAGTTTATTTTGAAATGCTAGCTAAAGATTTGTTAGCTATTGGGCAGCTCTGTAATACTTGTTCAGAGACTTTCCATGCAATTTTTATTACCTTGTTTACTTTCCTAATATTTGAGAGGCAATTTAGGTCAATAGTGGAATTTTTTTTAATAAGCCCAGAAGTTGCATGGCTAACAGAGATTCAAAGCTCTCTTGCCATAAGACACGCTTTTATCATATCCTTCCTTGGCATGTGGATTCTTTGTGGGTGAAATTAGATATGTATTGATTGCTTCTCTGTAGAATGGAAGAAAAGAAGTTGGCATTAATTGTAGTATGTATGCCCCAAAGACTAAATAGAAGTTGATATATGACTAACCCATTGCAACTGCTACACATATGAGAGCCATACTTGATATCAAACACATTCCTATTTTTACTCAATTTACAATATCAGTTTTACACTGTGTTAGCCTACTTCCCACAAGAGTTAGTTGCATTGCTTGTAACAGATGTGATTTATTAGAATCAGTTTCAGTGGGTTATAGTACCCTTATGACAGCAGTACTGAAGTGTGATATAGAAAGCCAGGAACCAGTGTTACTAGCATCGTTAATTGAGAATGCCCATATCATCAAATAGATGATCACCGCTTTCCTAGTCCATAGGGCAGTGTTGTACATAATGGTATGTGGTTTCTGAAAGAGCAGAGAGAAAAAGGAGTGGATAATAATAATAATAATAATAATAATAATGGCAAATAATGGTGATATTAGTGAATTAATAGGCATCCTTCTCTTTGTTCTTGTTTTAACAAATTCATGATTAATAGATGAGTTATAATCCTATGTAGCCCCATTACCCACCTAGCTTATTACACAACATTATTTTTTAAAATCAGTATTATGTAAAATTATACATTTGTTGATATTTTTTTTAATTTACATAATTTATGGTGGGCTGGTGTTCTTTGCAAAATAATGATAATTTTCTTCTAATGTGCTATATTAACACACATAACACTTAAGTCACCTACACTAATTTCAGATGTAGAAAAAAGTAGAAGTTCTTGAAAATATCTTTTATTGTGACTTTTCAAAGCACAAAGGCATCAATTGTAAAATATGTATGACAGTTAATTTGGAGCCAGAAAATATATTAGTAATGTTCATATCAGGGAAGGAGGAGAAGACAAGAATATTGGAATGGTGCTTAAACTGTGATAAGAAGCAGATGTTGTTTGTTTTAATTATCATTACCATTGTCATCATTATCATTGTGTGTGCGTGAGAGAGAGAGAGAGAGAGAGAGAGAGAGAGAAAGTCAAAGTATATCTGTCGCCGTGAGGACTGTTGCTAGGTTAAGTGGCCCTTTGGGAAAGAAAGATGACGTGTATGAGGGGGAGAAAGGGAGGGAGGAAGGAAGGAGCCCCCAAAAGAGACATGTTTCCATGGAGGCATTGTGACATAGGCCCTCCAGAGCTGGAGAAGGGAGAAAGAGGAAGGGAAGGAAAGAAAGAAAGAAACAAGAAAAGAAGGGAAAGAAAGAAAATGAGAAGGAAGGGGAGGAGGGATAAAGAAAGAGGGAAAAGTATGAAAGAGGAAAAAGAAGAAAGATGGGATTTAAGCGGTGCAGCCGACTCTCCAACATCTGGGCAACACTCTGTATATGAGCTAGTGTATTTATATAGTGTCATCAATATACATGGTACTTTACACAAACAGTTGTTGATTCAACAATTCCCTGCCTTCAGGCTTACAATCTAAAAAGGCACAACTCACAAGGAAAGAGAAATAGCAGTGGGGAAGGGGGAATTAAGTCACTTTTGCATTATACACCCTAGTTGAATAGCTTTACAGGCCTGAATGTCTTCGTTCTAGACAAAAGGGAGATGTCTCTGATCTAGAATAGTGTTTGCGAATAGCTTTATATAGCTTTGCTTAACATGTGACAATAATCTGTCCAGGCCCTACATCTCATTTATGGAGATGCCCTCCCTCCCCTTGTCTGATAAGTTGATGGGCCACAGCTGTTGACAAGTTTAAAATGCAAGGGCTCAGCAGGAGCAGATTGAAAAACAAAAATGCTTTTCAGCTGCTCACAATCGACCGGTGCTTGACTGATCAGCAGTTCAGGAATTAAGACGCAGAGGATGCTGGACTGAGGCTGTGGCCCTTCTATGCCATCAGTTCCTTTTTGAATTTGTGGAGTTCAGCCCTCCCCTGCCCTCCATGTCTCAGGCCATTTGGAATCGGTCACTCATCCACACATCACTTGTGACCTCAGTCAGACAGTCGGTGTGAAAAACTGATTTGGAGCCAGCAAACCTATGTTGAAGTGGCTTACAGAAGAAATTCAAGCAACCAAAGCAGGCATAAAAATGAGAAATCACCTTCCAATGAAATATTTAAAATCAGAAAGCTAACTGCCCTTGCGCTTTGCTACTCTTCGGCTGAGTACACACGCCCAGTATGGAATACATCTCACCATATTAAAACTGTGGATGTGGCTCTTGATGAGACATGCTGCATTATCACAGGATGTCTATATCCAACACCATTGAAGAAATTATACTGTTTAGATGGTACTGCACCACTATCTTCCGGGAAGTAGCAGCCAGCAATGAAAGGATGAAGGCATTGACATCTCCAGTCCATCCTCTGTTTGGATATCAGCCAGCATGCCAACGACTTAAATCAAGAAACAGTTTCCTAAGATCTACAGAGATGTTTGCAGGAACACTTCAGCATGCGAGAGTCCAAAAGTGGCAGGTAAAAACCCGGAACCTCAATCAGTGGCTGATCCCGGATGGGAAACTCCCTCTAGGCCCACACAGAAGCCTGCAATTTGGAAAGTGCTGCAGAGCCAACCTTAAGAAATGGTGCTACAAAGTGGAGTCCATGACATGCGAGTGTGGAGAAGAGCAAACCACAGACCACTTTCTACAATGCAGTCTGAGCCCTGCCACATGCACAATGAAGGACTTTCTTACAGTGACACCAGAGGTACTGGAAGTGACCAGCTTCTGGTCAAAGGAAATTTATCAGAATGCCAAGTTTTTAACTTTGTGAGTTTTTAAAATACATTATAACTGTATTCTCGCAAGGGCCTGAAGACATGGCTTTTCGAGATGGCATTCAACTGAGTGCTATGTTACTGGAAATGACAACCGGAATGGATTACGACTACGAGATTGGTTATGATTCCACGATAAGATGGAGCGGATTATTTTAGTGTAATTAGATGTTGTGTATTAGTGATATGTTAGTTTTGTTGTCTTGGTTTCATTGTAAATTGTCTTTTATGTACTGTACACCGCCACGAGTCGCCCTAGGGCTGAGAGCGGCGGTTAATAAATGCAAGAAATAAATAAATAAATAAATAAATAAATATTCTCAATTTGCTTATAACACGATAAATAAATAAAAGAAAGCTAACAATACAATAAATACTTGGCAGCTTTTATATAAACAGAGCAATATTCGGGTGGTCACAAGAGCAGCATAGATTAAACTGTGGTTTCCTAAAGCAGGAGCAGGCATGGATTATGAATTAATAGATGTCATTTCTCACACACTCCTTCCACCCTATTCCCTTAAAATAAATCCAAAAAATTCAATATCCAGTTCACATTGGGGGTCGTTAAATGGTCTAAGGAGGACCAAAAATATGTCAAATTCCCCCAAAGGCATTTATGGGCAAGGTTTTTTCCCCATTGGTGTAGAAGGGGGCTTTTAAAAACTTTCCCACTAATGACCCCTTTCAGCCGAAGAAAAATTTACATGACTCCACTTATATAGCTGTACAAAATAGGTATAAAATCAAACATTTACTGATAAGTAGCATTTGCAAGGCTTGCTAAACATGGTGATTTTCCATTTTAGGAAGTACAGCTGAAGCATCTTCTGCGAGCTTACGTGCATACAAATTGCATAAACTATATGTCTCAATGTGAAATTATGGGTCCTATATTTTCAGTCCATGTTTGGTCCAGATAGAGCCTGGCGCAAAGAGTGTATACATATGCATAAGCTATTTCAGACATTCAAGAAGTCACCCAAAGAATCGGGACCAGGAGAAATAGAAATAATCTGGCTCCTCTTTCACATATAATCAGAACAGCTGAATAGAGCTAGTATCTTTCTTGTAAGCAGACATGAGAAAAATCCTTTGGTTTGGGGAGCCCCCTAGCTATATAAAATCAAGACATCAAAAGTAACCCTATATGCATACTTAACATTAAGCCTTCTGATCATGAATTATGGCATTAGAGGACCTAGAACACACTTGGCATCATATAAATTGTACTTGTAGCAACCAAAGTACATTGGTTTCATGATTTACTGAATTATTGTAACTACTGGTACTGAAAGATTTAAATCTTATGCATGCAAAGGCCTGTTGAAATGATTATGCAGAAGATGGACCTTAAAGTGGATTAAATCACCAGGCTTGAACTCAGGAAAACACTAATAATTATGTTCAGGTAGTAAATTGGTAGTCTAGAGCACTGCTTCTTAAACGTGGGTTCCTACCCCAAATGAGGTCCCTTAGTACAATGATAAGGTCACCAAAATATCAGCAACCGTAAAAGGTTTCTGAATGCTATCCATTTACTTCGATCTGTTAGGAGCAGTGTTTACAGTTTAAAAACAGTTTGAAAAGAGCAATACAAAAGTTTTTTAAAAAACAATTAAATAATAACAGTGTGGTAAAACCAGAGCTAAAATACAGCAAATGCATTAAATGAATTTTGAATGTTATTTTAACCCGTTTGCTGCATTTTAACTCTGTTTTTACCACACAGTTATTATTTAATTGTTTTTTAACATTTCTATTGCTCTTTTTAAACCGTTTGGTGTGGATAGATGTTAGTCAACTTGAGTCCCCATGGGGAAAAAGGCAGGATAGTAGTAGTAGTAATAGTAGTAGTAGTAGTAGTAGTAGTAGTAATAATAATAATAATAATAATAAACGAAATCAAGCATCTATATCTCATTTGCTGTGACATACTGGGTTTTTGTGTCAGTAAAATAACAACAACAACAACAACAACAACAATCGATGCTTCTAGATGCTTGGGAAGTATTTGACTTGTGATTTTGTGATACGAAATCCAGCATATATATCTCATTTGCTGAACCATACTGTGTTTTTGTGTCTGTAAAATAATAATAAAAATAACAACAACAACAGTCGAATTGATGAAAAACAACAGGAAAAATTCCGCTGTTATCAGAACCTCAAAATCAAACTGCAAAGGCTCTGACATAAACCAGTACAGGTGGTTGCAGTGGTAATCGGCAAACTGGGTGCTGTGCCAAAAGATCTCAGCCAGCATTTGAAAACAATAAACACTGACAAAATCATGATCTGTCAACTGCAAAAGAGCACCTTACTGCGAACATCATTCGAAAAAACATCACACAGTCCTAAATGCTTGGGAAGCGTTTGACTTGTGATTTTGTGATGCGAAATCTAGCATATTTATCTTATTTGCTGTGTCATCCTGTGTTATGTCAGTATAATAATAATAATACAGTGGATTCTGCAGAAAATGCTTCAGCTGTACTCCACAAAAAGGAAAATCAGCCTGTGTAGCAAGCTTTTCATATAATGATATATTTTCAGTAAATGTTTGGTTTTTACACCTATTTTCTATTCCTATATACCTGGGGCAATGCAAAAAATTATCTGGTGGTAACAGGATGCAATTGGAAAAAATTAGAAAGTTGTGGTCCATTTCTATCTTATTCTTTCTCAGCTCAGCATAGCCATGTGTGTCTTCTTTTATTTTCTTTTTAATTCATAAATCTTTTTGCGGCTCCTTGAAAAAGTATTTGGGGAATACTATAAATGTCATCCATATGTGCATCTTTATTCATTCCATTTTACAGGAACTATTATTTTGTCTTCTATTTTTATACGGATTCAGATCTCAAATAGCTGAAATGGATTTTCACTTGCTCATTAGATCCTGATTACAAGACGAAATTAAATCCAATTTGTTTTTTCAAAATCTTTTGAAACTAGCCTTTCAGGACAACCCATCTGACTGAAAAATGTACCTTTGAAATTTTTCTCTTGTTGCTGTATTTAGTGACATGAAATGACTCCAAAGTCAAGGTTTTAAATAAAACAATGTGTACTTATTACATCAGTCTGATCACAGCACAAAGTTGCTTTGTTGCAAAAGTAGTTTAGTGCAGCTTAAAGAAGAGAGAGAGTTCGTAATCTTTCCTTAATGACTGAGCTGGTATGGTGTGCTTATGGTTTCATTAAGTATGCCATGTGAAAAGGATAAAAGAAGCCACAATTAATGAGTTTTACTAACAGAGTCATGGTCTAATTCTTAAGCAACAACATAGTCAATATAATCTGTTCTTGAAATTGCTATTGGGTATGCCAACAGTGATCATGTTACACGAGGGTGGGGTAGGGGAGTTAATGAAAACAAAACAATATGTAAGGTGGGTTTAATGAGTGCCATGTTTCAGCCCAAGTGCATGTTCTCATCAAAGCATATATTAGCTGCTTTAATGCTGGTATTTGCTCAGGAAACCGGAGAACAATAATAGAATCAGACACGTAGAGACTTGGGGACAAAGTAAGACAACATTGGGACAACATGACATTCTAGGCTCACACAGTGATGGGATAACAAAGTATGGGAGAAGTAGTTCCAGGAAAACAATCTCCAAATTGTCCAACCCTTCAATTTTCTTCTTATTTCAGATCAATGTGTTACTCTTGTTTCCTGTTCTCATGATTTATGATCCTGAAGCTTTGGGGCTCGTACTTCTCACTTGCCCATCCCACCACTTCTTTCTTATAGTAGTTTCAACACAGACATCTCAGTTGGCTTCAACTATATACTTGTCTTATGTATCCTTTTTCACTATGGCAATCAGTCAGAGCTGAACTGGGTTTTAGGTCTTAAAGGTGATTACTGTCTCCAGGAGAGAAGGGATGCTCCTTCAAGTCACTTTCAAAAAGAAATTTGTTCCATTGGTTTCTGAAGATTACCATCCAGTGGAAACTTTGCCATTCTTAATGCACATGGAAGTATCCCAATTGAAAGTAATGCTGAGTGTTCAGATCCATTCCAATCATGCCTACTTTGGAAACAGACTGGTTACCTTTGTAAATACAGTGGGGGAAAAAGTATTTAATCAGATACCAATTGTGCAAGTTCTCCCACTTAAAAATATGAGAGAGACCTGTAATTGACATAATAGGTAGACCTCAACTATGAGAGACAACGTGAGAAAACATATCCAGAAAATCACATTGTCTAATTTTTAACCAATTTATTTGAAAATTATGGTGGAAAATAGGTATTTGGTCACCTACAAACAGGCCTCTCTCATCCTTTTAAGTGGGAGAACTTGTAAAATTGGTATCTGACTAAATACCTTCTCCCCCACTATAACTGAAACTATGGAATGGTTAATTAATTGTTTTAATTTATATGTTTTAATTACGTGATTTTAATTTATATGTTATTTTCATGTTGTTGTGTGTTCAAGGCATTAAATTGTGCCTTTGTTGTGAGCCACCCTGAGTCTCCTCAGGTGAGAAGGGAGGGATACAAATAAATTAAATAAATAAATTAAATTAAATGGTTGCAGCTCCATGGGTCTCCTGGACTTTTCAGTGGCTTTTGATATAGCAATCCATGGTGACTGAATCATTTATCCCTGCTGGATGTAGAAGGCACAGTCTTAGGCAGCTTTGGGTCTTCCTGAATAAATGGTTTCAAAAGATGGCACTTGGGGAGTTATGGGGAGTTCTGCTCCATCTCATGGACATTGTACCAAAGAATGCTGTGCGTTCTGTTTTATCCCTTTGTTTTCAAATATCTTCAAGAAGTTCCATGGAGTAGTCATCTAGTTCCACCTTCTGGAGATGTTGCAGAACCAAAAGAAAGAGACAACTTTCTGTTTGATTTATGGTATACTTCATCCATGAATTCACCGAATGAATGATCTCATGAAGGAAGTGTATGTACATGTGTCTCTAGGGCAGTCGGATTAACAAGATCATTTTCATTCAGGCTTGGTCATAGAACAGAGCTATCTCTGTCCTATAACCAAGTCTGAATGAATTTAGTCTTGTTAATCTGCCTCACCTAGGAACACATGAAGTTCATATGTCAGGCACCAGGTGTTTGAGATATTATGCAATACAGTGAAGATTTTTAAAAAATGGTTTCATTCCTATCTCTTTTAGGTATCTAGCAACCATTGTCTTCATGCTTTGCATTCCTCCCACCCACCCCCAAAAAAATCTGGGCCTCAAGGTGGCTATGGCTAATAAGTCTTTGGCATCATGGATGTTCATTGCCTTTGCCCGCTCATCCAGTGCTTACCAATTCTTGCAGTATTTATAAGTGTTAAACGCATGTGAGAGAACGCCTATAACTTTGAATCTGTGCAAGACTACAACTTATTGACTTGTTCCTTCTTACATGCACTACCTTTTGGTTAATATTATATAACTCAAACTAACAAACTTTGGTTTACAGCCCAGATCTTAACTATGTAGTGCACCCCAAATAAATAATATACTGCCTTCATTTTAATAAGTGTGTACAAGGGCTAAATAATGCATGGGGTTAATTTTTACTTTCAGATTAAATGGCAGACAAGGAGGGGGGGGGGGTGTCAGAAGAAGACTTAAATACTCTCTTCTGCAGAAGTCTTTGTCCCCTTCCCAAAAAAGAGAAACAAAACAAATTCCAGGAAGGATTTTTCTTAAAGCTGCAAAACAGGAGAAAAGGGTTAAATTCTCTTCTCCCCCTGCCATCCCTCACACTTGCTTTAATCCCAAGAATGATCTGTTCTGCCAATGCTGATGCTTTTCATTGAGTTAGTTGTTCAAAAAATCCATAAATGTTCTAAATGACTTGAGACTATTAATTTCTGTATATACATTTCTTATGTGAGAACTTGCAGGAAAGAGAAAACATAGTTTTCTGATGTGGGTTGTTGTTGTTTCAACAGGCAATGATGTTCATGATTTCATCATCTTGACTTGACATTAAATATTGGGGATTTGAAGAGAAAATAAATTTGAGGAGGGCAGCTTGTCTGCTCAAATAACATTCTTATAAGCAAAGCAAGCAAGGACAATGATTTAAGGTTTACTCACATAGCTTTGTTGGGAGAGGAGGATAAAATTACATGAGGGAAGAGGAGAGTGCTAGTACAGCAGGTAAGAGAGACCTCACCCTTTCTGTCTGTTTAGAGGGCTAATATTTTATTTGTGTTTGCTAAGAAGTGTTTTGTTTTTTATTGTTAATGAAACCACACACCTTAGTGTAGTACCTTTTAATGTTTTGAATAGCTATTGCAATTGAGATTTTAAAGGGTTGGATAGAAGTGGGGGATGAGGGCGTTTCCTTATTATTTTTTCTCACTTTTTTGTTTATTTATTTAAAACATTGATACCTCGTCCTTCTCAACCACTGAAGGGGGGCTCAGGGTGGCTTACAATTGGCAATCATTAGATGCTGACAAAGAACTATTACAGCACAGCAATTAACATAAACAGGTCAATAACAGTAAAAATACATCAAAATACATTAAAAATACATTAAAGATAATGGCCCTTCAAAAATATTAACACAGCCAAGTCTGAATTGTTAAATTGTTAAAATATATATACTGTATACATTGCCTATGCGATCTCTAAACTCCTTCTGGAGGAAATGTGGTACTCCACTTGTTTGATGCTAATTATATATATATAATTCTTCATTCTTCATATATATGAAGAAGTAAGAGGGGAAACAGCAAGGATCCTGAAAAAGGCAAAACTTCCCTCCAGTAACATAACAAGGAAGGAAAGAAGCCATCAGAGATCCTGATATCATCATTCTCCCAGCAGACAAGGGGAATGCCACAGTAACAATACAAGAAGATCAGAAAACTCCTGGATCCTACTATATACAGAAAACTTAAACAAGACCCAACTTCCAAAATAACCAGAAAAACCAACACTCTGATTAAGAACTCCTCAATCAACTTCGACATACGACAACAGCTAAGTAAATCAGAAGCCCTTCCACCTAGGTTTTATGGCTCCCAAAAATCCATAAGGACTCCACCTCACTCAGACCCATTGTGAGTGCCATTGGATCCCCCACGTACAACTTAGCAAAATTTCTTGCTGCACAGTTACAAAGCCATATTGGGCTCACTACACACTACATCAAGGACTCAGCCCACTTCATAGAAAAAAAATCAGCAATCTCAAGCTAAATACCAATGACAAACTGATCAGTTTTGATGTGGTGTCTCTATTCACCATGGTCCCGGTAGCAGACACTATTGCACTAATCAACCAGAAGTTCACCATTACCTCACCACCAGCTACTTTCAGTGGGACGAACAGAAAGATGGAGTAGCTATGGGGAGCCCTATCAGCCCGGTCATAGCTAATTTCTACACGGAACACTTTGAAAAACAAGACTCTGAGGATGCTTGCCAAAGATGCAAGCAAAACGTCAGGAGAGAATGCCTCTAGAACATGGCCATATAGCCCGAAAAAACCTACAACAACCCTATATGATTTTAATTTACACTTTTTTGTTCAAAGGAACCAAATATAACCAGATTATATATAATGTTTTATATCTAGTATCAATATCTTATATCACTGATTAGTGAAAGTATGAGGCAGTTTTACAGCCAATATTAGTTGGGATAAAATTTATTTAAGCACATTAGTGGATCAAATTCTACCACTTTCAGCTAGGAAAATGTAGTGTGGTTGGTATTGGCACCAGCTTAAAACTTGCCAGGCTATGACAAAAATAATGATGAATTTAAGAATCAGACATGGTGTATCTAGTCTAGCATTTTGGTCAAGCATTTGCCCATGAGAAGCCTGCCATTAGGACATGACTACAATCACACTCTTCACCCCATGCTCCCTGGCAACTGGAGTGATGTCTCCAATATCACAAGTGATCTGTTACCATCTTGACCACAAGTTACAGAAGTCCCTCTTTGTCTTCTCTAGTCAAGGATAAACAATATGAAGAACACCTGTTATTTCAATTTCCGTATAAACAGCCAAACATTGTGATTGAGCACTCCAACTATAGTCCTTAAAATGATAAATGGGGGCTGGGGGCTGGGGGGTAGGTGGGACGAGGATTGTACATAGAGTTAGGAGGGCACTGTTCTGCCAAAAGTGCTGAGTGAGGAATCCTATTAGCCTGATGTATCCATATAACACACACACTAATGTGATTGAGCCTGGTATAAACCACTTAATCAGGCTTCATCTCTGGACCTTTCATAGTGTTGGGAAGTGGGGATCCCAATGCTAGATCCATGATTCACAGTCATTCCAAACTCCCAAAAATCCCTCCTTACCAGTACTGCCTGCTCTATACTTCTTTTTTTTAAAAAAATGTGTCAGAAGTTACTTGAGAAACTGCAAGTCACTTCTGGTGTGGGTTTTGGCTGTCTGCAGAGATATTGCCCAGGGGACGTCCGGATGTGTTACCATCCTGTGGGTGGCTTCTCTCTTGTCCCTGCATGGGAAGCTGGAGCTGAGAGACCCATTATGCCACAGCCCTTCCTTCTGTATTTCCTGATTCTTTGTCATTCAGGGAACAAAGCAGCTTCAGCGGAGGGAGCTTACTCTTCCCAAGTTCCTTTGCTCTCTGAATGTTGAAGAATCAGGCAGATTTTCTGTTGTGGGAGCGGGGATGGGAGTCCTGGGAGGGTGGGAAACCAAGCCCATGCCCAACCCTGCTGAACTACCTTCAGCGTGGCAAGGCTGTGAGGATGATGTCTGGCCACAGAGGCAGTTTAGGGCACTATTGTGTGGCCTCCATGCAGCTCAGGACTGCCACTTTAATGCTGGTCCAAGTTGCATTTTGTACCTGTATGGAAAGGTCCATAGTCTGATTGTTAGAAGGCTTCTCTTGATACCATGTAGCAACTTTTGTGAAATCCAAACCAAATCTAGTCATAATTTCCCCCATAAAAACATATTCCTTATAGTGTTCCTTATAGCCGGTGGTGCAGTGGGTTAAACCGCTGAGCTGCTGAGCTTGTTGACTGAAAGGTCGTAGGTTCAAATCCGGTGAGCAGCGTCAGCCCCAGCTTCTGCCAACCTAGCAGTTCCAAACATGCAAATGTGAGTAGATCAATAGGTACCACTCCAGCGGGGAGGTAATGATGCTCCATGCAGTCATGATGATCACATGACCTTGGAGGTGCCTACGGACAACGCTGGCTCTTTGTCTTAGAAATGGATATGAGTACCAACCCCCTAAGTCAGACACGACTGGACTTAATGTCAGGGGACAACCTTTACCTATAGTGTTATAATTCACCTTAATGTGCAATATGCCAGACAACTTAACAGTGCATCAAAGAGCAATGTGCAACTAGAATAGGATCTTTGAGCTGAAATTAGTGGACTTCACAGCCTAGGAAGCCCTCCATGGAGCATTAAAGGATAGTGTAGCAGTGAATAGGCCTTTAGTCAGCACTGACACATTCTAGAGTTGGCATGCTAGTTTCTGCAGCATCTTTCTTTTCCTTGTATCCAAAAATGAAAAAAAAAACTTTATAAGCAGGGTGTAGACTAGATAGTGGGAGGTGTACATGGCCACATTTATTTTTTATTTTATTCTGTAAAATATGACAATTTTAAGTTGGTTCTTACCGAGTAAACATGATTAGCCACTTGGACAACAGAAGCCATTTCATTCCTATCATCATGATGGTGCTATGATTTAAGTGATTTTAAAATGCAAAGCAGTGTATGCCCAGAACAATTCTTCTTGTTTTTTAAGTTGGGCTTGGCATGTTTTGTTTGCTCCAACGTATCAGGAATTTTAAAATAGTTTTAAAAGTGTGGAGAAGAGAAAAAAATGCCTATGTGCTTCAGAAACGCCGTAACATCCATGGCCATCTCACAACTGTCATCATAAGACCACAAGTCCAGAGTCTAGAACTGACATGGTGGTGCTTGAAAGGTGTGGTACATAATTGTATGTATACTCACTTCTGTTTAATTTCTTTAGTAGAGAGCGTTTCACATGAGGCAAAACAATGGAGGACAGCAGCACAAAGTCAGTGTGTTCCTTTCTTAGGTGATCGTGCCTAGTTTACTTGGGGTAAAATAATGGTTGAAAATTCAGTGTGATGCACAAAATGTCATGTTTTCTTTTCAATTGTCTGGAGAAGAAACAAGCAGATTATTATGTGAATCACAGATGGCAGATTTTTTGCAGGGTGGTGGTGGTGGGATTTAACAGCAGCGGATGACCTGGCCAATGTTATGGGCTAATTGTCCCATCTTTTCCTAAGAGGCTGAGTCTTTGTCCTCCACAGCTGGGCGTGGATATTCCCGCAGAGAGCTCAGCAACATAATATATGAGGAAGCTGGGAGGTTTATTTTATCATCACTTAAAGTACAACAAACTTTCTCCTAAGCCGATTAGGACTCTGATCACAGGCTGACTGCATTAGTTACAAAGTAAGTTCAATGCAGTAGTTATGAGACAAGCTATTCTCTTAATTTTTCAGCATTCAGACTCTTGGTGAAATTGAGAAATATAATTTTTAGTTAAAAACCATTATTAAAAGCAGATGAAATCCTCCTCTGGAGAAGTTTTGCCAAGAAAATCCCATGATAGGGTTGCCTAGGGTCACCATAAATTGAATATGACACATAGCAACAACAATTAAAATTGGGGTATCCTGAGAGGTGGTTTCTCTACTGGGCAGAGCTCTGAAAATTGTAGTCAAGTTAAAGGGTAGCAATCTGGGATGGACTCACTTACCCTCTCTGGCAGCTTGAGAGTACTCATTGTGGACTATATAATATTGCAACGTGCACATTGCATTTTGGTTTCTGCCTTGTTTTTGGCTCCAGCTGAAGGATAAGTACTTCCCCTTTGTTTTGTTTATGTACTATGTGGGAAAGGTGTTCAGTTTCAGGTAGTGTGCTTTTCAGTGATTAATCTTTCATTTGTAGTTTTCAGTGTTTAATCTTCAGGCAAGAAATCATCAGAATTTCTTCTGTGTTCATCAGTTAACTACACCAGCATGCCCTTAACAAAGTTAGAAAATGGGCTTTAATAGACTGTGAATTATCCTCAGATACATGCATTGCAGGCAGCTCCTGAGCATTTGACTTACATATGACTCCTAGGGAGGTTCTAGACAGTCCTTTAGCCCGAGAGAACATGTTGAGGCCCTCCCCCCAAGCCCCCAGATGCTTTAGAAAAGTAAAAAAAAAAAAAAAAGCTTACCAGGGCTTCAGTTTCCCTCCGGAGCAGCTCTCCCGGTGTGTACAAATGACGCGCCAGGTGAGCGAGGGGAGGGGAGTGGGTATTCCCATAGTTTACTGGGCTTATTTAGCCCGGTAAACTGTGGGAATGGTGTCTGGACTGTAGTCCAGACACTGAAAATAGTGCATTTATCCTGTGTCTTCCAAGAAGGCACAGATTAAACACACTATCAAATTAATTTGCTACAATCCACGGTTTTCCTTGTTTGTAGCGAATTAATGCGGGACAGTCCAGAACGTTGTCTGGACAGCCCCTCCTTTATTGCGGAAGTTCCTTTATAACTTTATTGCAGGAGTTCCTTTGTAACTTTGGGCCCATCCAGACGGAGCTTTTATTGCAGAAGTTCCCGCAATAAAGGCCTGGTCTGGATGGGCCCAAAATTACAAACCAGAGTAAGACAACATGAAGTGAGAGGAGATTTACCCCTAGGAAGGGAAGTTCACCCCTGTCATGGAAACAAGGATTGGTGATAAAACAGAGCTGATGAGTTAGTTTTATCAAAAACTGACACCTTTGTTAAATGGGTTTGATGAAGTCTTGCAAAATCTCCAGTGCAAATACAGATCAATGTGCAGCATAGGACTGATGCATGTCTGCCATGAAATAAAAATTGCCTCTCATGTTACAGTTATTTGGGGAAATGAAGGCCATGACTTTTCCTTGTTGTGGTGCCAGTCTTTCTTGGCCGAATGTTCCCAGAGAGTGATACTGGAAGACTGTTGTTCAGCCTTTTGACTTTTGGGGTTTCACAGGGGTCAATACTACTGCCCCTATCCTTTTCATCATGGATATGAAACTGCTGCTTTTCAGGAACTTTGAGGCTGGATGTCATGAGTATGCTGATGATACCCAACTCTGTTTCTTCTTTACTGATACCAAGAATACTGAGGTAGCACCAAATCATTGTTGGAACATAGTAAAGAGCTGGATGCGGGTGAACAGATGGAAGCTTAATCCAGTCAAGATAGAACTGCAGTGGTCAGTAGGAAATACAGTTTATGTAGGGTTGCTCTTTCTCTGAAAGATCAGGTTCATAGCTATAGTTTGTTCTTGGATCAGGTACTGTGCCTGGAAAATGAAGTTGTTACAGTGGCCACAAGTGGTATGCCTGTTGTACTCTTTCTTGGGGAAGGCAAATCTGGCTGTAGAAGCTGATCTCTTACCTCTTGATTAGACTTTGCTAATGTACACCACATGGGTTTGCCCTTGAAAATGTTTGGAAGCTGCAGCTAGTACAAAATGCATGGGCCAGACTGATGCCAAGTGTGCCTTTTAGAAACCTTATAACTCCGGTTCTGCAAGGCTTCCAAATTTGCTTCAGAGTTCAATTAAAAATGTTGGCCTACAAAGCTTTCCACACATTTCATGTTGGTGATACATTTTTAGACATGCATCATTTCATGGCACAGTAATTCAGTTTTGTTAGCAAACCACAGTTTAAGCACAGTTTAAGCCAATCTCTTACTGTAATAATGAATGAAGACACAAGATATCTCATGAGAACCTTTCATTTATATTTTTGAGTATACATGATGTATTACTTATTTCAGTGGTTTCTCATTACATTTGTGCAACACACACTGCTGTCAACACATGAATGTTTACAACACAGTTTGGAAAGCTCTGCTGTAAACAACTTGGCTTCAAAATATCTGAAATATTACTTCCTCCTATATGACCTTGCGAGAAATTTTGAGATCTTCTCATGCGGACCCTGCTGTGTATTCAAACACCTCATGAAATTAGGTTGGTGGGTACACATAACAGGGCTTTCTCTGTAGTAGTGTCTCAGCAGTAAAACTCCCTATCCAAGGATGTTAGACTTCCCTTTCAATCTTCTAACAGGCAACCAAAAATGTGCTACTCTGCAAGGCATTTAATGTTTTGAATTACTGCTTCTAACTGTTTCAAAATTGGATTCTTGGATTGTTTTAAGCTTCATTTAGAAGCTTTTAAAGAGTATTTCAATTTATTTTAAAATGCCTTTATTTTGATATTGACATGATAATTGGTTTTTATTTGTTCATCTTGGGAGTCCCTGTTGGAGACAATACAGAAATGCTATAGAGGCTCATACAGAAATCCAGAATAAAAATCAGAACCCTAATTGAACTTTTGTAAATAAAACATTTTTTAAAAAAGCAGGGAAAGGGAAGATATTGAAATTCCAATGCCCCCCCCCCCCTTGCCTGGTGGTCACTGCTAAACTGAGGATGAGGGGTAAGTCCCACCCCGTTTTCCCAGTGAACAAATAGGAACCAGCTAAACCGTTCACAGCATAGCAATACAGGCAAGCCCTGTAGCTTCAGGGAAGCTTTGGAACATCCCACATTTCTTAAAAAGTGGAACATGGCCATGTTGAGTGGCCTGGACAGGTGTTAGGGGTGAATGAGCTCCATGCATCATGTAGATACCACATAATCCATTAACTTGCACCCTGCCTCATTTGGCTCATGTAGATGAGCCCTAGGATACGGAGCAATGAATTCAAACTGCAAGAAAAGAGATTCCATCTAACTATTAGGAAGAACTTCCAGATAGTAAGAGCTATAGGACAGTGGAATATGCAGCCTCAGAGAATGACGGAGTCTCCTTCTCTGGTGGTTTTTAAACAGAAACTACCATTAGTGCTTTGATTGTGTATTCTAACATTGCGAAGGGTTGGACTAGATGACCCTTGTGGTCTATTCCAACTCTATGATTCTATGGTATACTGTCATTATTTTCTATCAAGCATAATTTGACTTGTGGAAAGTCTTATGAACAAGGCCTTTAAGAGCCCGTGGCTTTATTGATTGCTAGGAAAAGGTAAAATGTGATTTGCAAACTTGACCTTGCAAAAACTTTACATCTTAATTATGTAAGTCCTACACTCTCAACTATTGGATGTATTTCTGTATGAGTAAATGAGAGAAGATTACATATAAAAATGTACAGAATAAGGAAAAAATCAATAGAAGAAAGATTTAAAATTAAATGAAATTGCATTTTAAATGTACTGTAGGAATACTAATGCTGATTGTTATAATGAGACACCAGATGTGGCCTCCAAGAGCTTATCTTATGATGTAACTTATTTCAAGAGTGCTACTTCTTGACAATGTTATTTGTCTTGCTTCCTAGCATTGAAAGGGCGGAATAGAAGTATAATAGACATTGTGGCTGGAATTAATTTGCCTGTGATTAGGTGTAGGAAGGGAAGGACTTTTGTCTGAGAGAAAAGAAAGCTTGTAGTTCATTAAGTGGCAGCAGATTTGCCTTGCCTTGTTGAGGACTTGAAAAGGGTACTACATAGCTGAGGGAGCAGTGAGCTTATATCTCTAAGAGATTTCATCCTATTTTGTCCTATGCTTTTTTAATGGCTCCTTTCCAGTGTTCTAAGTACAAGACTTTCTTATTTCTGGGTCCCAGCTCCTCCACTCTGGTTCATGACAGAATAGGTTATGAGTTTAGGTCTAAGCTGATAGAGGAGGGAAGAAGAGGAGGAAAAGCAACAGCAGCAAGTGAACCCCCTTTCAGTCTGAATCAATTAATTTAGAGGTATTTAAGATTGAGATTTCAACCTTCCGGGGGGGGGGGGGCAGGGGACGGGGGGAGAAGCAGATACTAAAAACAAAACATCAAGATCTTGTTTTTAGGTGGCTCAAAATTCTGAGGACTTTTATTTTGCAATTCTAATTTTGCTTTTTTATTGGGATTCTTTTAAAACTCAGGTTTCTTGTAAAATGAATTTAAAGGTAAGATGGCCAGAGGAGAGTTTGTCAGATTCCACATACATACACTCGCCCTGCATACAATCATAGCATCTATATGAAGAAACATATGCACCCAGAAACCTTTACTGCCCAGGCCCCATTGTATCATGGGTTTTGAAACCCTCCAAGAAGTATG
This sequence comes from Anolis sagrei, assembly GCF_037176765.1. NCBI lineage: Eukaryota > Metazoa > Chordata > Lepidosauria > Squamata > Anolidae > Anolis > Anolis sagrei. The sequence goes on along the minus strand of NC_090023.1, from coordinate 143,822,632 downwards.
ACTTCAAAATAAATGATAATGTCCTGCTATTATTATTTTCTCTTTATTTTGAAATAGTAAAATTTGAGAACATGTATTGAGATGGGAAGAAAGATCTAAATATCAGTGGGTGGAGGTGAAGGAGGAATGTGGCAGATGATCTATCACATCCAAACTCCTACCGTTGTTTCATGGACATGTGTGTGTGTGTGTGATTTGGATCCATATCTTCAAACCTCAAGAGCAAGGGTTCCCAAACCTTACAATCCATTGCTGCTGGGCAGGAGGCATACCTGCCACCACTCTTTCCCCTATCTTATCCTTATCCTGGAGGGGAGCGGGGCGGGGCGGGTATCCAGTGATCTTCTGTTCAGTCTCTTGACTCATGAACAAGACTCTTCCCAGTCTCCTTCACAAATCACAAGACCCACCATAAAGTTGCTGAACCCTTGGGTGTCCGACTGTATCAACAGGCCATAATGTGGGAGAACCCGACTCCTCCTTGTTTCTTCCCAAGTTTGCTTAACTTGGGGTGAAAGGCACATTAAAACCTCATGCAGTGTTCAAGTGCCATGGAGATTATTGCATCCTACCTCGACCTAAGCGGTTAGTGCAGATGTGCCACTATAAGAGATGGAATTACCACCCACGTTCAATGTGTGCCTTTTGATACAAAGAATTTCCATACCCCTTTAACACTCATATATTACTTGCCCCTTACCCTCTGTAGTTGCAAAAAAAAGCAGAGGCATAAATCCCCCATGGTTATTTGTCACCTCACAATGCACCCCTTATTAGTAATAATAAAAATTCATTAGCTTCTCTGTGCCAAGCAAGGCATTTTCCTCTCCAGATCATCCCAATTGGCTGTTTAATAAATGGGCCATCTATTAAATGTGCCCCACTGTGCCAAAGAATGAAGCCAAGCTAGCATGTCATTTTGTTCTTCCATACAGCTCTGTTCTGTGCTGTATTGAGCAGGCTTCCAAAGTGGGGATGGCCCAAATCAAGGGTCCTCAAACTTTTTAAGCAGAAGGCCTGTTCACGGTTCCTCACGCTGTTGAGATGCTGGACTACAGTTTGAAAAAAACAAGTTGTTTCAGACTTAGGACAACTAAGTCTAAAGTTTAGAGTGAGAGGCAGGTAAATAACCTCGGAGGGCCATAACTGGCCTGTTGTCCTTAGTTGGGGGACCCCTATACTGCAGTCAGTCTGCCACATATACCGGAGCTAGAGTTTGAGGTTTGCCATCCAAGTGGAAAAATTGTAAATAAAAAATCGTTGTTTTTTTTTAACCTGATAGAACACCTCCAGGAATCTCAGGGTCATATGGAGCAACTCTATAGTTAATTTCTGCTAGAAATTCTTGGAAAAAATATGCTCATCAAATCCATAAATAATCAAATTCTCAAAAATTAAACCCTCAAATGTGGGAAGTTGACGGTCTTTCTTTTCCCCCCTCCGCTCCTTGTCCCAGAGGCTCAAATCACTATCTTCCTTGGCTGCTGACTTTGTTATTCACTTGTCTAAAGTCACCAGGTGAGGATTTCACCCTAGCCCTGGTTGCTGTGTGACACTCGGCTAACTACTATAACATATGAACTGTCTCATAATCATTTTAAAGTAAAAAATTAAACTGAGAATGATTTAATCTGGACCAAAAACAATAGACCCCTCCTCTCATTCACATTTTCACTCTGGCATACATGTCACACACATTACTCTCCCATTTATGGTTGAGGAAATAACTGTGACAGTAAACTATGATTTTTTTTTGCAAATGTTATTTGCAGAACTTGATAATTACCCTTTTTGAGAAGATAAAGATTTGATACTATACTTTAAAGTTGTAGTGTTCATTGTGCTTGAACTTCAAAACTTTATTTCAAAGGTAATATCTTGGCTTGAAATAATATGAACCATTTTGTTCTTTTTTTTTTCTTAACTAGCTATAAAAAACCAGCTAATTTGGGTTGTGGTGTTGTTTTAAAAAGCCAGTTTAAGAGGAAATTGAATGTATAAAAAGCTCAAGTGTGTAAATAAGTTGGTAGAAATCTAAAGGGTTTTGTTGTCTTTGGCAGGCATACTTAAGGCGTACTTTGAAGCTTCAATTACCATACTAAGGGCTGGAATGGAATAGAAATGGCTAATATTTCTGAAAAATGAGGGCAAGGAGGACTTTGTTATTGTTTTTAAACAGTTGAGCACATTTTCAGAGTTTAGTTTTACGGTCTTGGATAGGTGCTAATATACACAAAGACTAAAGTTGACTTTGGTATGTTCTCATTATGAAGAGTCTAAGAAATCAATGCAGTCTTTCTGTTATATGACCTTGATAGACTTCTACCAGTTATCATTTGAGGCTGCTTGTGTGGGAGCATATAAACATATACCCACCATAAACATGTTCTAAGATAGGTGTAGGCAACTCTGGCAGTTCCAGGCACCACATTTGTGCCCAGGGCTCTCTGTGGCCAACAAACAAACAAAACATCTGATGTGACCAGTACTTCTAGTTCTCAAAAATATATTTTTTAAATGTTAGATAATATAGAGAAGCTTTTCAGCCTATTTCAAAAGCATTTTTCTTTGCAATTTGAACAGCAATTCATCTCTTCCCTTTTTTTGGCAGAAAATGCTGAATCTGGAAGAGCCACAGAAGCAGGGCTTCAATATGTCCATCCCCATTCAAGAGTAGTCATCTCCAATCTGTGATCTTCCAAATGGATTTGGCCACATAACTGTCTTACATTGGCTCATGACAGTAGTTGTCCAAATATCTGAAAGCTTCCAGGTTGAGAAGAGCTATTGTAAGGTCCATGCCTGGTTTTCACTTCATGTCATTTCCATTTTCTCATAAAGATTTTTGCTATCAGCCTTACCTTGCCATGATGACCAATCAGTAGGATGAAGGCTCAACATACACTTTAGTCATGGACTTTCTGAGAACCCTTGCAGATGTAACATAGCTCAGTTCCAACTGTGATAGGGCTCACATGAACTAAGTTCCTTTAAAAGAAATAATGGGAGGTTCCCGAGAAGTGATGCTTCTGTCATTTTCATGTGGCTAAGATTTCTTCAGTAGAGTTCCTTGAGACTGTCAAGGAACTCTATTGATAGTTAGCAACACATGTCTTGTTTTTGTGGATCACATAAATATCAATTTGCCTTGTAAGAGAGTATTTCTAGGAAATCACAATTGAGAAGTGTCATTTTAACTATCAAATGTGTGTAGAAATTCATGCAGGTAGTTGAAATATAATGTTTGCCTTTTTAAAAAAAACAACTTTGGGTGAGCCATTAGGATCTGAATCAAATAAGAACATCAGTCAAAGTGCAATCTGAATAAAATGGATGTGATTACGATGCCAACAACAATAACACATATTTTCTTTGTTATCATCATTTGTTCTTTGTTATTTAAGTAAGCACAAAATTGCTTCAATCGCTGTCAGAGGTTAGGTCCTGACAGATAAAAAGCTTAATCTGTGCACATTCTGACCCTTCATTCATGGAGTACGCATCCAGTATACTACAATGCGCTTCCCTTCTGAACTTTTTTGGGACACGGTATGGCAAGACTGCTGCAGCCTTCATCCAGTCAAATCCCAGATGGATATTGGTTTCAAAGAGAACGATGACTAGCCAGTATGTTAAATATTTTAATTCAGTAAAGCCTCCTGTTCTCCTTGATGTTTGCTAAAGTTACGCCCAGCAGCTGTAGATGGGAATGTGCACAAGGAACTGAAGGGGAATCCTGTACCCTTCCTCTTGTTGCCTGACCAATACATTTCCACACTGAGTAGCCACTTAGAACCAGACATCTCTCACCTTGGTCTGCACCACCAGCTGTTTGTTGTGGAGTCTGGTTGAGCCAAATGTAAATGGGGATCTTCAGGTAGATTGCTGGGCGATTCATAGAGATTACCAGAATGCTGAATTGATGGATCCTTGGGTTTCTAATGAAAATCCAAGTAGAACCCACAAGTCTGAAACCCGCCTAGTCTTACAAAGGTCAATGAAAAGCCTTTTGATAAAAACGAAATATAACACATTGCATTGCAGGGTAATGTGGCTAATGAGTTCTAGTCTGGGTGCTACCAAAAGTAAGAAATGCACAGATTATGTGTCTAGGAAGGTGTTGGAATCCTCTTTTTCTTGATTCCCGTATTTTGTATTGCAGATCTTTATATAATTCAGAAAGCCAGGGTGTTGCATATCGTCTCCTTGACAGGACAGCATCAAAACCTCTATTCATGATACCGAAAACTGAGACACAGCTAGACTAGGTAGTGGGTGGATTTTGGAGAGGTGTCACAACTCTTTATCCACCTTGCAGTGGTGCTTACAAAAACATTTTTAAAAAGCTACTGCATGTATTTGTGTATGTGCCATAGTATTTTTGTTGTGGCTCTGTACTTTTATGAGTTTTTATGATTTAGACTTTAAAGCATAGTCATGTGGTGTTCTTATTTTCATAGCTCAATACTGAAATGTGTTATTTTACACTGTGTGGGAAGCTATTTTCATTCCTTCTTATAAAAATGCTTGCCAAGTGCTGAGTTTTCACTTAAGTTGCCCTTTATTTTTCAATAATATCCATTTATAAAAGCCAATTCATCCATTTCCATCATGTTCCAACATTTCTTTTTAGGTTACTCGCAGAGGGACTTTTGTGGCAGAACAATTTTCCTAGTTTACAAAAGAGTCAGGGCCCTTCCAGACAGGCCCCCAAATGAGAGGCCTGTTGGGTTTTTACTGGAGACATCCAAATGATGCCTCTGGTAAAAGTAAATTAATTCGGGAAAAAGCAGGTAAACCCTGCTTTGTCCCAAATTAATATGATGTCCTATTAGATCCAGGTCTTCCTGAAAGGTCCGGGTCTAATGGGATATTGGGCCTGTGGGGACTCACTTATAAGTAGTTCCAGTTCCCATTTCCCATCTCGCTTATTTGGCTTCCAAAAGCCCAGAGGAGCAAAATGGTGCCCCTCCCCCAGAAAAAGCCCCTAAAGGAAGAAAAAACTTACTGGGCTGCTTTTAAGGTACCGCTGGAGTCCTCCTCACACCTAGAAATGACATACCAGAACATGGGGGAAGAGGGGGGCATGAGCGATTTCTGTGTACCAGGAAGACTCCAGTGGTATCATTGTGGCAGCTTGGTAAGCTTTTTCTTCTTTTAAGGCAGTGGTTCTCAACCTGTGGGTCCCCAGGTGTTTTGGCCTACAACTCCCAGAAATTCCAGCCAGTTTACCAGCTGTTAGGATTTCTGGGAGTTGAAGGCCAAAACATCTGGGGACCCACAGGTTGAGAACCACTGTTTTAAGGGCTTTGGTGGGGAAGGGGAGGCCCCATGCCATCTCAGTAGTTACCAGGATGGCATGGGGACAACTCACTGGGAAAGCTCGGTTTTTGTGGGATGGCTTGAGGACTTAAACTTTATGTGAGTTTAAGTCCTGTCTGGAAGCACCCTCAGAGAACTTGCACCATGATATGTGTGCATTTGCACCAAGCTAAAGCCCCTTCTGTCTATAGATTTGGGTTCCTTGCCTGGTACAAGAAAAGCAAGAGGCAAATCCCAGAGTGCACTTCAGGCATTATTATTATTATTATTATTATTATTATACCACACTTTATTGTGAGCCAGCCTGGTGAGACTGATAGAGAAAGGCCCAGCAACACTGAGCAAAATATAAATAACCATAGTCAGGCTTACACATATGCATTAATGTTTAGTTTAAAAGGGAAGGGAAATTTATTTTTACTGTGAAGATACCCAAACTCTGACTTATACAAAGAGCAAACAATGTTTTGAAGGCTGATTAAATCTTGCAAGAAAACCCCATGATATGAGTTTTCTTGCCTTAGGGTCACAATAATATGGAAATGACTGAAGGCACACAGCAACAAGGGAGAACCTTACATCATTTCAAAGTGGCATTTATCTTTAGCTACATGTCCACACAGTTAGGACTCAATTCCTGTATCTGCTTTTGATCCCTTCTCCCAACCAATTCCCTGAACCGGCACTTAATATCACTGACTGTCCCCTTTCTTTACCGTCCCACTCCCCATATTCGTGTCCTTTAGAGACATGTACATCCTTGACCAATGGAATATTGCTGCCTGTCCAATAAGTATCCTGCTATCAGGGCAATAGAGAAAGAAGAGGGGTTGAGAATATTTGGGTTAGTTATTTGGGGAGGGGGTGTTAAGAATGTGAAATAGTTGGTGCCAAGAAAGATAGACTCAGAATACAAACCCTTTCCATGGAGGAATATACTACTAAAGTGCTCTTGGAGGACTCCCATCCAACTTAGGCTGCAAGGAAGGTGAAGCAGCCATTTAGTAGATGTATCCTTTTTTTCCCTTTTCAAAATATAATAACCCTAATCCAACCTTTTTAAAAAGACTTTCAGATATGAGAGTCTACTGCTCGTTGTTGAGCAGTTCTTCCAATAAAAAAAGTTTACATGGAAATCCTTTTCTTCCAGTTTGAATCTGTTGGTTTGTGTCTTTGAATCAGCAGAAAATGAGCTTGCCCCATATTCAATATGGCATCTCTTCAGATGTTTAAAGAAAGCTATCCAGTTACCTCTAATCTCTAGGCTGCATGTCCCCAGATACCTATGTCATTCCTCATAAGATTTGGTTTGCAGACTTTTGATCATATCCGTCATTCTTCCCTGGACACATTCCAGTTTGTCAATATCCTTTTTGAATTACAGAGGACATATGTACTATTCCACCTGAGATCTGACCAAAACAGAATTGAGTGGTACTACTATTTCCCTCAATCTTGATATTAAAAGAAGTTCTGAACTTCATCAACAGGGGTATAGGCTACTGCATCACACTATTGACTCATATTTAACTTGTTATCTACTAAGATTGCTGGATCCATTTTACATTTATTGCTTTCAAGCCCAGCATTACCCATCATATATTTGTATCGTTCGTACAAATCCTATATTTGTACCATTTGTACCGTTAATTTTCAAGAAACTCTTGAATATGTCAAAATCCTTTTGACTTCTGTATCTGCCCTATGGAATATTCATCCTCCTCTCCAATTTGGTATTTTCTAATATTATATTAGCAAGTCATTTATGAAGATGTTAAGCAACACTGGGCCCATAACAGAACTCTCGGGCCCGACCACCACCACTACCATCACCACCACCAAAGTTTATTTTGTCCAGAAAGAAGAGGAAGACTACTGACTAGTTTCTAGGTTCATCCTATCCACCAAATACAGATCCCTTGTGCTGCACAACACTCTAACCCACAGTTCACCAGCTGGCATGCAAGAATATTCCCATGAGACTTTGTCAAAACTTTACCATAATCAAGATATCCTACATCTATAGTAGTCCCCTGATCTACCATGCTTGTAACTCTTATAAAAAATAACCTGACATGCTTAACCCAAGTTGGATGTAGACACATGCATCTAATGCATTCACACAACTCCAATTGCTTTAAAACTCCACTTTTCACACTTTTGTTGTGTTCATCATGTTGTTAGTAGCTTTGGGGTAGAATGAGATCAAGAACTCCAGGCAAAGCTATTCCTTCCCCCTTCCTTTAAATTTTACATGATGTCAGTATTCCCTTCATTAATGCTTATAGTGGATTTAAAATGAGTTTAGATAAATTGATAAGTTAGGCACATTCCACATATTCTGTGACATTAAATGTGGGGTTGCCACAGTAGGAACCTGGAGCTGCTTGGCATTTCTGCCTCCAAGATGCTTCATCCATTGGTTGCATTTGAGCTGTAGCCTTCAAACATTCCTCTCTACTACCAAGAAAAATACAGCAGCAGAATCACAGAAGGCTACAAACAACTGCTTGGCATGTGGCGTTGTATTTTGCAGGTTTTTAATGTACTAAGTATGAGATTCCTATAAATTGCTACTTACTGGTATTTTAAAAGATGGGGCACTTTGTAGGACGCCACCCTCAAATAATAAATTGGCCCTATGTGAAATTCCCTTCAGGAGTAATTTGAGATCTTTTCATTTGCTACTGGAATAACATATGTGTTGCTGTTCAAATGTGCAATGTACCATAAATACAACAAATATTTGAATTCTAAGTACAATCTAGGTCATTGTGCCCCACTTTCCTTGAGACCAGGAACAATCCTGAAAATCAAATAATTACCCATATGAACTCAGGCAGCAGTTCATCATATGCCAGGTTGATGTATTTGAAATGGATGGAGGATAGATGTTAATCCCACATGTATACAAACAACAAATAGACTAACAAACAAAATTAATCTAGCAATCAAAGGGCGGCATAATACCATTTCAGAATAAAGTGCTTGTAGTGGGCATGTGTTACTAGGAAGTTTTCTTGCACAAGCCCAATTGAAACTAATCCACTATAGCAATGGGGTCCTGCAAGAGAACTTCCCAGTAGCTTAAGTTCAGTGTCTTTTTAAAATGGTGCTAACATCCCTCTGCCCCCAGCCTAACCCTTCAGCATTTCTGGCACTTTCAGCCACCCAGTCTCCTGTGTCTCAAAAGAAAACATATCTCGGGTATCACATTAATCAGACTGGTATGAGATTATGGCTTGCAAATTGCTGTTTTTGGATACAGATGCCTTATCCATTTTAAACAACTTCAGCAGTTAAAGCATAATAATAGACAGTAGTAGCCCACATCTCTTAAAAGACAAGTCAGAAAACTATGTTTAGTAAAACAGATGGATATTTCAGAAGCAGGAAATTTAATATTATTAATGAAAACAGGTGGCATTATTAGAAATGTTTTCATGATATACTACTTCATTTGGAACATAGTACTGAAAAGACCTGTTTGTGTTTCTTGTCTTCGTATATCACAAAGCTTTTGCTAAGTGTGTTTAGCAACTGTTATCTGTAGTAATGGGAGAAGGTCAAATTAACAGCTTGGTTGGGTTCAAGTGGAGGAGAAGGAGGGTATTTTTTACTGTTTGTAGGCAAAAACTGTCCTCCACAGTGTTCTACTTTTGTACAAGCAGTTCATGTGGCCTCTCTTGCTCAGACAAACCTTTAAAAAACCGCCATAGCCATGCTATTACAGGCATCCACATTTTTAGCAGTGCTTTTTTTAATGATGATGAAGGCCATCCTTTCAAGGGGTATGTCTTTCATGCTTGACTTGGTCTCCTGGATAGTTGTCCTATGGTTCCAAGTGCAATATTGTAAACACAATGGCTTTTCTGAAGGTATTTTCATGTAAACATGAAGTAGTTTGGCATGCTTGTCTCAGGTTCAGTCCTTGGCATCTCCCATTCAGGGCTGGAAGAGGGTTTTCTCTAAACCTCTGGATTGCAACTGCCTTTTAGAATGTCAATGCTAGATGGATCAAAGACGTGGCTTACTACGAGGCAACTTCCTTTGAGAGAATCTCTGTTTTCCAAATTAGATCTTTGAACACGAGGCACGGCATTTCTCTGTATCCTGTGTTTCACCAAATTAATTGATCCTAAATCCCTAACACAAAAGATGGAAGAGTTTTTTTCAAATACTCCAAAGCTGGAGCAGTTCTTTTCCCTCAAGGAAAAACTGCTGTCACCACCAAGTAACTTTATATAACCCATCCACCCAAGTACCCATAGAGAGCTGAGATATCAGAATTCATTGCTATGTGCGGATTAGTGTGGCCCGTGAAAGAAAACAATGTTTTGCAATTATTCACTTGAGTTCCCCTCTCCATGATTTGTACAGGACGTGGTGTACATCCTATCCAACTGTGTGATGAACAAGCCTTTGTAAACTCTTTTAGTGATTTACTATTGCTGTAGTTGATTAAAAACAATTTTAAAATGGGTGTGGTTTCTCTGATTTCGGTAGACAAAAGAGGAACATTCCTAACTTACGTACTTGTATATGTTCCCATAGATTCCCTGTGAGAAACCAATTAAAGAAAGAAGAGCCCCACATTCTCTGTGGTTCAGGTCTGTTCTGAAGTTGCCTCCCAAGGACTCTGTAGGGTTGACCTAATGAATATCTAATGCAGGTTGACCATAAAGAAGGAGATTCAGAATTGTTTTCCTAAGGTTGCAACAGGAAGCAAAGTGGACTGAAGGCTGCTTTGGAGCCTGGTAATGGATCTCTAAAGTGGAGTTGGGCTAGAGCTTTCATGTATCCCTGAGAGAAAATCTCATTATAATTTTTCAAGCCTGACCAGATTACATCACTTTCCCTCTCGCCTCACTCCCTGCCCACCCTGTCTATTCATTCACACCCCTTGTTCGTCCAAAGAGTTGTGCTTTGAGCCAACAGCTGTGTTAATGATGCCCACTGATCGCTTCATTCCCCATTCACCCCCTCCACTTTCTTTGAAGTGTGCTCAGGTCTCAGGCTTCAGTTCAAAGGTCGCTTTGTTTATTTATGCAAAGCTGGTTCGTCTGTGAAATAGGGCTTTCAGGGCCCCTGACATCAAAAGTTCCCAAACCAGCCCTAGTGAGTCCATGCAGGGATTGGCCTTCTTGCCCCATTACAAATGGGAACTTCTCCCTGGACCACAGAGAAGTGTAAGGGTTATGTTTTTAACTGAATAAAGTGGGCTATTGTTTAGAGAACTGATTAGAATCAATTTGTGTATGAAACCAAGTTGTTCACTGCTGGCTTACAAAGTCAAGAGCAAACCATTTTGATCTCACCTCAGCAACAGCCCATACATCTTCACATTTTCTCAGGGCCAAACATAATACACAAACATGACAATTGTTGCTGTTTTTTGGAGTAACCAATAAACTGCTTCCTCAAGGATGGAGGCAGGTGGGAAGGAGGACTAGGTGGCCTACAACAGTGGTTCTCATCCCGAGGTCCCCAGATGCTTTTGGCCTACAACTCCCAGAAATCCCAGCCAGATTGTCAGCTGTTAGGATTTCTGGGAGTTGAGGGCCAAAAACATCTGGGGATCCCAGGTTGAGAACCACTGGCCTACAAGGTCTTCTGATTCATTGTGTTTCTCCATCCAAGTCACGTGCAAATCTGGCCACTCTGATTGTCCAAGAAAGAAGTCCCAAAGGAGTCCTCTGTGTTTTGTCCTACACTACAAATTCAGTCTCTTCTTGTCAAAGGATATCTCTGTTCAATGGCATGGCCAACTTTACCACTCACACCATTCTACTCAAGGAAAGTATTTAGACTGCTTATGCCACACCTCTATTCTCTTATGACACTGCAGGATTGGTTTTCTTATCAGGGCAGTTCTGCGCTGCCATATAATGCAGCGTAGAGTCACAGTAGCTTGTGTGCAACTGAACAGTTAACCTGATTAAACCTCTTAATGTAGCTGCATCCTGGGTTAAATACACAGGGGGAAAGTCCATATCCTGCTCCAGTATTCGGAATTTCCCCTGTGTTGGGGCAGTAAGGACAGCCATGTATTCAGGATCCAGGATGATGTCCACAAAGCCATAGCATACTTCCTGGGCTCAGGCAGCCTGGAGAAGCAGAGTGCCCCCAGCACCCCCTAAAAAAGACAGAAAATCACCACATACTTGAGCTCTTCCAGAGCTGCTTTGTTCAGTTACTTGAGATAAACCAGGAAGTGAAGAGCACAGAGCTCCAGTAAGTGGTGATTTTCTATCTTGTGGCAGGGGAAAGAGAGAGAGAATGGGGTGCTGTGCGGATTGGAATCCTGCCCCATTACTAGCCACACCGAAACCATTTTCAGCATAGCTGGGCTATGGGGCCACTGTCCTACCTCCAAGGCAGTTGACAACACCCTTGTAATACAGCTTCAAAATGGTATTTTTCATACCAGTTGGAGTGTTGCAGAAATCTGTCTTAATTGGAGGATTCTTATAGTAGGGAGTTCAATGAAGGATGTCCTTTTGTGGTCATTGTTTTCTTGCCAGCTTTGAATAAGGATATGGATAATCTTGTTCCTACTTTTCAACTAAAATTAGGGAGGTTTCTGGCTGGCCGAAGAGGACCTCTGGCATCCCTTTCCACAGTATCTGAGTTTCTGTTAAATCGGTCATTTGTGGCTGACATAACCTTGGGATGCAGTCCAGTACCATAGGATGCGTGCATTCCAGTAAACTGATGCAATTCAGAAGCAGAAGGACTAGAAATTAAAAATTTAAAAATAATCTTTTCTTTTTTTCTGGCAAGTAATAAAGGTCAGCATAGTGGAGCATTCATTGCAATTTGGTTAACTCTTCCTTGTGGGTAATAGTGTCATAGGAAAAAGCTGCAAGCAAAGCTACAGAGTACACATTTAGGAAATACATTGTGGACCTCAACACAAACAATCAAACAAAACACAACACTGTCTAGGAGTAGTTCTACACAGACACTATAATGCAGGTTGAAGACAGCTTGAGGGTGAGCTGTCAACAAAATGTACAGTTTATTGTGTGTGTGTGGTAGTGTGCACCAAGCCAGAAACAGCATGTTAAAAAAAGGACAGGTGGATTATTTAACTATTGCTGGCCTTGTAAATGAATATCAAGTCAATACAGTGTTTATGGTATGATATAGTATGGCTTACAATATTAGGCCTATTTTTAATAGTAATTTTCAAATAACCAGAAGCTATTTATCTGGCATCTAGCAATTGCCATAGGTGCTTGGTTAACTCGGTGTCTATTGTATTTACTGGGTGTAGATAATGTCTCATTTGACATTAAGAAAAGCAAAGGTTAAAATACCTTAAAATAAATGACAAAATCCCGAAGCATTGCTTTTTCTGTCAGTTTGTTGTAAAACATGATGTTTTGGTGCTTAATTTGTAAAATCATAATGTAATTTGATGTTTAATAGGCTTTTCCATAATCCCTCCTTATTATCCAACATTTTTGCTTATCCAACGTTCTGCCGGCCCAGGAGCCTCCACTTTGGTTAAGTTACATGCCTGATCTCGTTTTTAAAATTGATTTTTCAGAAATAAAGGGAGAAAATAGAAAAATAAAAATAGTACAAGAATTATAATTTTTCAAAATATTTTTAAAACTAAAACCACTAAATCTAGCACAACTATATCTAGAACAGTCAATTTAACATAAAACATACAGACACACAAACAACATACAAAAATAAACACCTATTAGACACACAACTACTACTGGAAGTATTATATGAACCTCACGCTCATTGTCTGTTGATTTTTATGCCTTGTTTTCCTACATCTTTAGACAGCACTTTATAGCCACATTTCTAGTTTTAATAACACTCCTTGAATTCATAAATCTAATAGTTGAATTTTTCCCCCAGTCTTTGCTGTAGAAAAATGATAAATAAGTCCCAAGCTTTCTTAGAGTTAGTCAGGGATTTCTCCTTAATCAGCATCAGCAGTTTGTCCATCTCTGCTAGTTTACAAATGTTTCTCAGCCATTCTCTTGTACTGGGATGACTGGTTCCTTCCATCTCTATCCGTAGATGACAGTTAGAAGGAGATGGTTGGAAACTGGGATATAGAATTAGTTTTGGTATCATAAAGCAAGAGTCATTTACACTCTTGCTTTATGATACCAAAACTAAATATATATCCCAGTTTCTAACCATTTATTTATTTATTACAGATATTTCTCCCCGCCCTTCTCAACCCCCCGGGGGGGGGGGGGGAGGACTCAGGGTGGCTTCCAGCCAGCAACAATTCAATGCCTCCAATGTACACATAATAAAATACCTAATAAAATCCAATAATTACATACATTTAAAACACTAAATCACATTAATTAATTAAAATCTGTTTCTGTTTCAGTAACAGCCTGGTGGCCTTATTTGAGCTGAATTCTGTAGTTAGAGACTCCATCAAGCATGTCCATAGTCCATTTTCATAGCGATTGTCATCATTGTCACTGTCATTGTTAGCAAGATTACCCGAAGGCCTGGTCCCACATCCACATTTTTAACTTCTTTCTAAAGGAAAGGAGGGACGTCGATAATCTAATTTCACCGGGGAGTGAATTCCACAGGCAAGGGGCTACCGCCGAGAAGACCTTGTCCCTCGTCCCCAAGCGCGTTTGCGACAGAGGTGGGGCTGAGAGCAGGGCCTCCCCAGAAGATCTTAAACTCTGAGGTGGGACGTAGAAGGAGATATGTTCGGACAGATACGCTGGGCCAGAACCGTATATAACCATCTCCTTCTAATTGTAATATTCTTTTGTTAATAATGTTAATCCGTCATTTAACCACATGTAACAACAAGCATGATAATATATTTAAATTTGGGAAGACCCATGCCTCCTCTCGTATAACATCTTATGGTATCTCAATCTAAACTTCTTTCTTTTCCTTTGTAAGATGAAGGTTGACAGCTCTTTTGCCATTATTTGAATATAATTGGTAATGACTGAAAGCAAAACAGTGTCTTAGGTAATACATTCATGCCTGATCTCTTAAAGTGACATTTATAGTCAAATTGCTGGAACTAGTCTGCTTGTAAATATGTTTTACTTCCAGCAGTATGGATCTGAGATTTCTCCTAATTAGAAGACAATGTTGAATTTTCCATGTTAAGAATAAGCAGTGGAACATTGAACTTAACTCTAGACACAAATATTACAAATGCGATATCGGGGGTGCTTTGAATGTGATTTTCTTTCTTCTTGGCACAGTGTTGGACTGGATGGCCCACGAGGTCTCTTCCAACTAAATGATTCTATGATTCTATGATTCTAATATGAAAGAGAACACATTTTCTTGTTCTTAGGTCCTACTAGAGGATCTAAGACTTTGTAGGTTCTGAAATCCAGAAGATGCAATCTTCTCTTTTACTAGTAATTTTTACTGAGCAATTGTTATCTAACTCTAACTACTGGGCTTTGCCATTTGCCATTTGTTTATTTCTCAAACTATTAATATTTACTTTATATACTCTAGTATAATCCCACTCATGTATAGGTTGAGGGTAGATAAAAGGCAAAAATTATGGATTTTGATATGACCGATGGATAAGTTGGGATCATTCTGCAGAGAAGTGAAAGCACCAGTACTGACTTATGGATTGCAAACCCTGGCCACTGTCACCATTTCCCCATCCAGACATTTCAAAAGGCCAGAAGAAGCACCTCAGCGGAGAGAATTGAAGGGGTTGACGCTTCTTTCAGGATCTTATAGAATAGACTAAGTTCTTGTCTTTTGTCACTTTACTCAGAAAAGGAGGTGTTTCCTTTTTTGTTAAGCGGTAAGATGCACAACTCAGATTGCTACATGGATAAGTTAACCAAAGCTTCTTGGGCTGATTTTTTGGCTAAAACTAGACCTATACACAAGAATACAGAGTATGCTTCTGCCAGGAGAATAGTATGGTAACTTCGTTTAATGGAGAAATATTGTGCTGTCTAGTCTTTAAATTCTAGGTATTTCAACTACAGGCAGCCCCCAAGTTACAAACAAGATAGGTTCTGTAGGTTTGTTCTTAACTGAATGTGTATGTAAGTCAGAACAGATACTTCTCCCCTAGGGGATTAGAGCAATTACATACGTGGGCAAACATTCAATGCCTTTACAGTCATATACAATGAGACTCACAGACACAAACAAAGGCAGAGGCTTCTCGTTTCATTTCCGGCTTCTGGTGCTCATCTCTGGTTCTGGGGAGATGCCTTCTCCATTTTCAAGCCGAGGAGCCTATGTTGTCACTTCCTGGTTGTGTGGCTGACAAGATTGCTTGGAGCGTATCTTTGCCTTTTCCCACCGAAGCAGTACCTATTTATCTACTCACATTTGTATGTTTTCGAATTGCTAGGTTGGCAGGAACTGGAGCTTGACAAATGGGAGCTCACCCCGTCCTGCGGATTTGAACTGCTGGCCTTCAGGTCAGCAATTCAGCCAACCTTCATGCCCACAGTTCAGCAGCACAAGGGTTTAACCCATTGCACCACCGCAGCTATATAAACATATATTTATGCATGCATGTATTAATTCACGAATGCTTTGGATAGCATAGGGAAGTGTTAATACCCTTGTGGTGTTTCTTTTGCTCTCTGTACCCCTGTTCAGAAGACTTCACCCCACTTTCTGTCCCTGTGATAAGGATTTTGAAAAAATTGGCTTGTTGTGGAAACAAGGATTGGTGATAAAGCTTCACCTTTCCCCCATTATAACTCTTTCAGGAGTGAATTTCCCTTCCTGAGATAGATTTCCTCTCACTTCCTATTGTCTCACCCCTGTTCTTAACTATGAGTCATTTATAAGTCGGATGTTTGTAACTCGAGGATTAATTTTAAATGATATTGTTACAATTTACTGTATATTCACAGAGAGCAGTTTTAATTTTACTGTAATGCTTCCATACATATTAAAACCCAGTATTTTAAATAGTTGCAGCATACACTCAGTATGATTGTTTCCTCGTGTGTATGGCTTCAAGTGACCTGCTGACTTACGATGATCCATTTAATTTCATAGGGTTTTCTTAGACAAGGAACAGTCAGTGGAGGTTCTGCCAGTTTCCCCCTCTAAAATTTACCCCACAGCACTTGATATTCATTGGGGGTTTTCTTTATACAAGCTGGAATGTGTCCAGAGAAGAACGACTAAAATGATCAAGGGTCTGGAGAACAAACCCTATGAGGAGTGACTTAAAGAGCTAGGCATGTTTAGCCTGATGAAGATAAGGCTGAGAGGAGACATGATAACCATGTATATATATGTGAGAAGAAGTCATAGGGAGGAGGGAGCAAGCTTATTTTCTGCTGCCCTGGAGACTAGGACGTGGAACAATGGCTTCAAACTACAAGAAAGGACAGTCCATCTGAACATTAGGAAGAACTTCCTGACTGTGAGAGCTGTTCAGCAATGGAACTCTCTGCCTCTGAGTGTAGTGGAGGCTCCTTCTTTGGAGGCTTTTAAACAGAGGCTGGATGGCCATCTGTCGGGGGTGCTTTGAATGCTATTTGCCTGCTTCTTGGCAGGGGGTTGGACTGGATGGCTCACGAGATCTCTTCCAACTATAGGATTCTATGATTCTATGCCAGATTTACCCAGTAGGTAGTCCCATTGCCTTACCTTTGCTAGTCATTATATAAATCAATCTGTATTGTCATTTGAAAGGAGACCCTGAAAATCTGCAGTACGCAGCAGGATCTACAACAGGTTCTTTGCTCTATTGTTGGCTACAAAGCAAACAACTCATCATCATGGCAAGCCCATATGTTCCAATGCAGTTTCTCCTGGATAGGCGAACGTGTTTTTCTCTTTCAAGACATTTCCGCAACTCCTGCTGTCCTTCAGAGTTACATTATTTCCTTTTTTAAAAATGCAGCCACTCCCCTTCCAACTTTTGTTACAAAGGGCGGGGAGTACGTTTCCCTGAGTCTTATATGCAGGTCTACAGTCTGAGGATTTGGCTGGATAAGAGGAGAGATGCATCTTCAAAGGATCTGGCGCATTCACAGCAATTTGGTTCACATGAAAGGCTTGGCAGAGGGTCAAGTGCGGCTGAGAATGCCAATTAGTTGGTGTGCATGAGTGGAGTGGGGGGCGAAGGGGGGCTCGCTCTGGTGGACGTACTGTAACATGAAGCTGCAGACAAAGGAGGGGAGGCCAGCCGATGCGTACCAGGTTGTGTGGGATTAACTTCTAATTGACAAAACCGCTGTTCAAAATCTGCAGGGAAGACCTGGGAGCCTCTAACACGGGATTCGAGAGAGATCCCTGGGATATTTGGGGGCTTGCATTTAAACCAATCCTCATTTTAAGTCTTATTTCTGTTTTGCTGCTAACTTCCAATAATAAATAGTTCCACATGTGTCTTGACTGGCTTCAAATAAATCTGTCTGATTTTACTTGTGATGTGGGGTAACTTGGTGGTAAAACTGCAAGCAATTTCCAATTTTAAGGAGAATAGCAGCTGAACCTTTGCTGCTGTATGTTGAAAAGCAGAGCATCCCTTGAATTATGTACACTCGACAAGATGGCACATTTGTATATTTCATGTAAGCAGCTAGTGCATTTAAGGAACTCCCTCCCTCCCACAACTACTGATTGTTAAATGTGTACTGTGAGGTATAAAGGTATGAGCAGAGTTTTGTAGGACCTATCATAAATGTCAACTTTGAATAGCTGAATAGAGAGTAAACCATTTTACTATATTTAGAGGCATATATTTCTGTGAGTTTTTGGATTTTTTTATTTTCTATCATTTCTATTGCTTTACAATGCAGAAATGATTTCTTAATTTAGATGTTAGAAAGGAACACATTTTATTGTCACAGAAAAATGCTTTGAGCTATCAAAATGTGAAAATGTGCCACAACGACTGTAAGAGACAAGAAGAATGAATGGTCTCTTCATTCCTAAAGAAAGTGGTGGGCCGGAAAACTCACATACTTTTCTGAGCTGCAAAAGGAAGGCCACCCATTCAACCTCTTGTGGACTCCATATAATGGCTTCCTATCTAGACGTTGAGCCCTTCCAGACAGGACCTATATCCTAGAATCTGATCCTAGGTTTTCTGTTTGAGAGTGGATTATATGAGTCCAGCTAATCTGAGATAAACAGAAAACCTGGGATCAGATTCTAGGATATAGGTCCTGTCTGGAAGGGCTCAACGTCTAGATAGGAAGCCATTATATGGAGTCCACAAGAGGTTGAATGGGTGGCCTTCCTTTTGCAGCTCAGAAAAGTATGTGAGTTTTCCGGCAATTGAAATGGCAAACAGGACTTGGTGTGTGTTTGCCTACACACATGTGTGTCTAGATATTTCTCTTTTCCACTTCCCCCAAGAAGCAAGGCAGCCTTGAGCAGCATTTATCATTCCCCAATTCCCAATTTTAACTTCTTGTCTTTTACCTGCAAGAAAGGTTTACCTGAAAAATAATATCTAGTCCAAAGTCACCTTGTGAGCTTCTCCAATGCTGTTTCAGGCTGGATCCATATGATCCAAAATCTGATTCCAGATTCTTTGCTTTGAACAGAATTAGATGGGTCTACACAACCATAGAATCCAGTTCAAAGCAGATAAGCTGGATTCACAAACTGGATTTTATGGCAGGGTAGATGGAGCATCAATCATTGACTCACATTGATGTTGCATTTGGGACACATTTCTTTAATCTCTGATTTAATCTCTGTTTAGGTGATATATTAACATTCCTGCCTGTCCCCTACCCTTTCCTCCTTGTCACACCCTCCAAAAAGAGTTTTATTTTGACTCTTCCTGGGTATAAATAAGTTAGAATTTGTTGCAAGGCACTGTGTGGTTTTCAAAATAAATAAAATACATTTTCATTTCCTGGATTTTTCTGGAAGCTGTGAAGTGTTGCCTCCCGCATGACTGATTCCCAGAAGTCTCTGTTGCCTTTTTTCAGCTATAATTTTGATTTATGCCATCATTTGCAAGGAGTGTAAAACTGTTCCATCTCCTGCTTGGAAACGCCAGCCCATAAACATAAACAAAGAGACCTTGGTTCTCTATTAATGGAAGGATTAATTAATGTCCCATCATATTAGTAGCCAGCTGAAAAACTCCAAAACCAGGAAAGAAACCAAACTGGCCAGGCAGCAAAACATATTCACTGTGTTGGAATGGAATGAGCTTGTGCATTCCAAAGGCAGCAGTGCGGCCTTTGCAAAGCCTCCAACTTGCACCCTGGCTCAGGCACGACGTACTGTGTGATAGTTTTAAACAGTCTCTCTTTCTTGTTTTCTTTTGTTGCAGATGATGCCAGCTCAGGAAGAGAAAGTTTAGCAGCAGAAGGTCCCAACAGTGAATCAGAAGATCATTCTGGAAAGCTGTGGGGTAAGCACAGATGCATAATATTTCACCAGCTTTTGCCACTTCAGGAGCGTTGAAAGGCAAAAGACAGATCTGGGTCACTTGAATTTCAACTACTAGGGCTTTATTATTTTCTCACTTTGGCCAGTCCGATTACTAGGCCAGCATCTTTCATATTTTGACTGAAAATTTTAAAAGTAATGCTTACATCATATCCTTTTTCTCATAATTCAATCTTTTCATCTCAATCTGAATTTTGATGTTTTTCTGGCCCAAAAAAACTCATATTCTTCTACATTTTAAAACCATCACCACCAGTTCACTTTTATTTCCATATGCACGAATGGAAGGAGGAATAGATGTAACTGTTGAATTGTGGAAACACAACATTAGCACTGACATGGGACAACAATGGAGAAAACAAGTACATGTGAGTATCTCCAGCTCAGTTTCTCTTCCTGAAGAACTGATTTAACTCCAGTGCAGTCATCACCTGCTGCTTGAGATTGCAAAACGGTACTGCCAGGTGGATTTACTCCAGCTGGTTTTGCACATGTCTGAGAACTATCACACCAGGTATCCCGCTCACAGTCTTCAAAAAACAGCTTGAATATGCGGTGACTTGTCCCAAGGGCATCTGGTTCACTGACCTGCTATGCTCAGTCTTCTCAAACGTCTGTGTTTTCTCTCAGTGTTCCCTTAGCAACACTTGATTTAAACAAACACATAGATTTAAAGTGATCCAGTTATAGTAAAAGTAAAAACACCGGAGATTGATTTGTAATTACAGATACAACCACAATTTTGTGTTTCTTTTTCTAATATATTGCCTACATGTTACCTATACATACATGTTAACACGCAGCAACTTTTTGGTATGAGTGGTGTTTTATTTTTATGTATTCCTTTTATGCTTTTTACAAATCTAACCTTATAAACTGAACTGAGCTCTTACATCATGTCCCTCATAGCTACCTAAGCACCTTAACATATTTTAGTATATCTTTGATCCTTGTTAACCAGTTAAGCCCGTTTGGTTCTTTTGCCATTCTGTATTCAAAGTGTCCCACGAGGATGGGCTCTACCTAGTCTGCTTACTTCCTTTAAACACCACATCTTGGTTTATATGAATTAATAACTGAATCCCACTTTTCCTAAGAACACTCACATTTCATCTTGCTAACTTCATTCCAGAATTTGGGTTTCTTCCCAATCTCTCCTATGTCATTTTATATGATGTGCCCAGAATAGATATATTTGTACCTTCACATAGTGGTCTTTCCTGAAAATGACAGGAAGCTGTTCAACAACAACAATATATCACCTAACTCTCCTGCTTTGACACAAGCACAATCTGTATTGCCTGTATAAAGCAAGGCTGTAATGGGGGTGGGGTGGGGGTGGGGTAGGGGTTCACCCCCCCCCCCAATTTTTCAGGGTAAGAAAAAAAACCTGATTTACTCATGAATTTTAACTGATTAACCAACTCCCCTGCTAAGTCTATGAGAAACAAAAAATAATAGAGTCCCTCCAGAACTTCAAGAACTATCTCAAACAAATTTTAACCATTTATGCACAGTCATTACTTGCAGCATTAGCTGATATATTGGAAGCAACCAAGTTGGCCCACCCACAACTTGTAGGCAAAGCCTAAGGCGTGGGGCAATTTGAAGTCCCCCATGAAGGAGACAAGAAAATTGATTAATGAAGTCTATATAAAATATAGAATGAACCATACTATTTAAATTATTTTGTGTCATGGAACTACTTTTCATGATTTGCTACAAAAAAAAAATTCAACCCCCCCCCCCCCTCAATTTTTTCTGGCTACAGTCCTGGTAGAAAGTGTGTGTGTGCACTAGCAAAATGAAGAGAAGGAAAGGTTTTTCTAGAAGTATATTCCCTGTCTCATGTCTGGTAATCAATTCAATCACCAACCACATCCCTATTCCAGAGGCCATCGGAATTATATTTGTAATGATAGGGAATCCCAAAGAAGCATCATAGACATCATTTGTCCCCTTGAATACACTTCTATTATCAATCCCCTGCAGGAGCAGCATGCTGTGGGCAGTCATCTGTCTATGACAATGGAAACTTAGGAAGTTCCTCCACCCCAAGACTACCGCCATCCCACCCACTCAGGTCTGTGCCCTGCCAAATGGTGGGGCAGACAATACCATACACTCAAATAACAGCTCTGGCCTAAGCACTCATTCAGAAGCATATTGGTACTTTCAGACATTGAAGACTGGGTTGTTGTAGGTTTTTTTGGGCTGAATGGCCATGTTCTAAAAGCATTCTCTCCTGACATTTTGCCTGCATCTGTGGCAAGCATCCTCAGGGGTGGAAAGAATACCAGTTTACAGGAATAGTAGTCAGTTGCAGCTCATCCTCCCTAACCTTTCAGACTTGCTTTCCCCTGCTCAAAAGAACTAAGGAGAACAAAAATAGGGGAGATTTACACACAAATACCCACCCCGCAAACTCTCTTTCACTTCTTACATTTGATGGAGCTTTAGCTGGACAGTAGCACTCATGTTCAAGATAGACATGTCAGCAGAATGCACAAACTCCTTTAGAAAAATAGTTAAGGAGTAACCTTCTTCCCGACATCCCCAGAACACCTATCAGGGCAAAATACCAGTAACCAAAAAAAAAATCGACCCAAGTGGGGAAGACAACAGCTCAACAAGATGGGAGAGGGAATAGAATGGAATTAGGTGTGTTGGAGGTGAAGGAAGAAAGATCAATGGATTTTAAAAGGGTCTGTGCAAGTGAATCAATACCTGGTTCACACTGAACAGTTGTTCCTAAAATGTTTTCCGAAAGAGAAGTAAAAATTGTCCATGTTCCATGGAAAAGAAAGCAATGGTTTCAATGTTCCTAGAACTGGGCATAGGCGTATCTACCACCATTCCTTCAAATGGAGGAAAAAGAGCCCACTGAGGTCAGCTCAGTGACCATAGCTGGAGATAGGAAAAAAGAGATGTGAGGAATGGAAAAGAGTGACTAGTAATCCAAACAGAAGGACAGCACACTGCTTTGAGTTTCAGAATCATGGAATTCCACAGGAAAGCATGAGATTTTTTCTCTTAGGGTCACTGGGGCCATTCAGGAGGAGGGAGCAGCTTCTTTCAAACACATTCTGTTGTTAATTTCTTGGGAACCTTGTTGTTGTGTGCTCCCTCTACTGACATGTGTTTTTCCAAACCTTGACGCATGGCACAACTTTATACTACATAAATGTACTGCTTGTGTTTGCAAAGCAAACTGCTGTGGACTTGTAAGGGAACACTTGAGCAAAGAGCATGACGCACAGAGGTACTTTTGTACAGCAGTCTTCGGGTTCTTTTGATGGAACTAGTAAAGCTTCAATGGATGATACAGATTTGGAAGCAAATGTGTACAAAAAAGAAGGGGAAGAAGGAAATGAAAATCTCCCCTCCCCATTTCTCTGCCCCCCCTTTTCTCGTTCCTTCCCTTTACTCTTGTACCTTTGTTCATCTTGGCCCATTTTCCCCACTTCCTTTCTCAGCCTCATCTCTCTCCTTCTCTCATTCATTCATTCTCCCTCCCTCCCTCGCTCTTTTGAGAGAGACATTTCACAACTGTTTAAGAGGAGATCTGGTTTCAGTATATCACTCAGAGGAATCGAGAATGGTTGTGGAGGGGATCTTAATCGCTTTGAGTGTTTCAAAGAGAGAGAGAAAGAAGGGAGGGGAGTGGGAGGCAGTAATACAAGTCTTTCTTTAGAGGTCTAGCTTTACCTTCTAATTGTTGTATCTTAGTGAGATGAGCACATGACTAAACTAAATGCCTGAGACAAAAAATGAGAGGCAGGGTGAAGAAAAAGTGTACTGTCAAAGCTGGTTTTGACTCAAAGCAGATTAAAAGCCTGTAGGATATTCTTATGGAGCAAAGGAAATCTGGAAATAGAATTAAACTAACTTCGTATTTGTCTTAAGAGTGAAATATTTTTGGTTTTCCTGAGATCTATTCCCTCTCTGGGGAATGTGATATCTCAGCATGTTTACACAGGAACTTTGTAAGGTAGGACATCCTGAGAGAAAGTGAATTGAAGAAGGGGGGCATCAATGAACTGCCAAAACTGCGATGGAGTTTCAGACCAGGTTTCTTCAGTGGAAATCTAAGACTGGTTCTTCTCTACACACTTCAGTGAGATAGTGAATTCTGTGGGAGGAAATTTTGGAAGCAGCACAGAATAAACTTGTCCCATGTTAGCATTTCAGCACTTTCTCCATCCAGTAGCTCTATCATTTCCTTATTCTTTTTTGTTATGAATAATTGAAAGAAGCTTGCTTCATTGTTTGTAATGTGTTCAGCAAGCCTAGATTTGTTCTACACTTTAACTTTTTTTACTGTGGACCTCATCAGATAGGGATGGGGAAAGTGGAGGTAAATGGAGGGAACCACCTTCTTTCGTTCTCGACCATCTTTCCCTGTCTTCTGGGATGGCCTCCCATCCCACGTGGTTTTGTGTCCTTTCCACATCCTTCCCTGCTTCCTCTTTGTGTTCTCCAATTTGGAGTTGGGTAACTCCTCCAAAAGCACTCTACCAATACGGAGTCCCTTGGAGTCCCACCAGAAGTTGCCCTGTGTCATGTGATGGACTCCATGGGACTCAGTTTCAGTAACAGTAGATCCAGAAAAGGCTGTGTCTGAAAAGATCCTTTCTTTCTACTCATCAGGACATTTGTTTTGAATTCATTTTTGGTTATTGCCTCTTTTCCGATTCTGCAGATATGTTCTTTTCAAGTCTTAGCTCAGTTGTAATGATAGATTCTGACAGTTTTTTTTAGACAACTCCCATTTTCCTTTTCATTGAAACAATTTGAAATGGTGCCCTCAATATCTCACCATTAAGGCACTCCCATCCATCATTAACTCTTCTGTTTTCATATTTCTGACTATTGGATCACACCCAGGATTTCCCTAAGTCTATTGAAATCACCTTGCTTAAATTCTAGAAGAAATGTTTGACTATCATTGGCATCACTTTTCCACTGTAAAACAAACTCCAAGAGAACATCGTCACTCCCACCTATGGAACCCATAATTTCCACCCCATTTACCAGGTTATTCCTGCTGGCTAGGATCAGATCTAAAATAGCTGGTCTCCTTGTTTCTTCCACCTTCTAGACCATGAATTTGCTTGCGAGGCAAGTGAGGAATTTGTTGGATCTGATATTCTTCTAATAAATACCAGAATCGTTGAAATCTCCCACTAGTACTACTGTCTCCTTTCTGAATGTGTGGTCAACTGGAAGGCATCATCCAAATCCTCATTCTGACCTGGGAGGCTGCAGTAGACCCCCCCCCCCTCCCCAAATGACATTCCTGTTCTTCCTTTCCATCTTAAAGTTATTTCAACCTGGCTTTCAGGATCAAATCATGAATCTCTTTACAGGTGTAAATATCCTTGACATATAATGCTACACCTCATGTTTTCCTGTTTGAGTGATCTGCTTCTCTGAAATAGGTTATATCCCTCTTAATACATTCCAATTATGAGGTTCACCCCACTTGATTAAACATCTTGAAAAGATGTTTAAATGAGTGACTTTTAATAAGTATTCTAAGAGTATTGTAAGACTGGGATCTTTACTTCAGTGTGACCAAGGGGCATTGTTTAGGCCTCTCTGTTTTTCTTTCTTTCTCCCCCTTTCTGCTCCCCACTTTATATTCATGTGTCTTAATATCCATACAGGCAAAATGAATATATGTCAAAGCACTGCTGGGTTGTAACAAGTTCTCTTGGAGTGTGATTGTTTTTGCTGCTAGGGATGCCTCCCCTTTCAGGGAGATGATCTGGGAAATACCTACACATTTACACACCAATCCCTACAGAATGAGCTAGGATATCACACTTGTTACCCCAGCTGTCTGCTAGGTCGTTGGATGCTGGAGTCAGTCCCGTTCATTAGGTTACACATGAAAGCCTCTGAGCAGAGAGCAAAGCATTTCTTTGCTGCATAAGAAAAGTTTGAAATAAAATATCCTGATGTGGCCAAGACCCAGAATGTCAGAGTGGGGTGGAGAAAAACCCACTTGTTGCTGCTTGGGCTAAAAATGTTCCTCGAGGTAGAGTATACATGAGAGAGATGCTTGAGCTGGATTCCCCCACTGAATGTATCTGAAATATGAGGTCAGTGTGTGAGAATAGATGGGGAGGCTGATCAGGAGGGGAATGGGGGTGAGGTATGAGGAAAAGTCTGTTCTCTAAAACTTGCTCACATAGTGAGAGCCACATGTATCCTTTTCCGTTTCCATGTTGTGTGTTGGAAAGAGCAGCAGCCACACATACAGGCTAAAGGACTAAGAGTGAAAGAGGAATGGCTGTAAGGAGGACACAGCAAGGTCTATGTCCCTTTCCCTTGGGTATGGACAGACCATTTTACCCAGCTGCTCAGTGCAACTCCCCTGTGCCATGTGAATGAATGCACAGCTCTTGGCATATGAATTCTAGGTCTTTTCCACCCATATGTAGCCGTACATAGATATGTACGCATAATATGCTTTCATTCCTGCATTAGTAATTCCATTCTAGCTTTTCAGCCCTAGAAAATTTAGTTTTAACAGATTCTTAAACAGATTTCAGATCATTTTACTTTCTCTTTCAGTCACAGTGGGGCAGGCTAAGATGGGCTTTTTCAGTTTTGCCTTATATTTCCAGTCATATCTGTAATGCAAATACAGTTATTTACCTATAACTGACCAACATATGTAACACACTTCACATTTAACCGAGAGGAAAATTGGCCATTAAAAGCCAACCAAGGCCTGAATGAAAGAAAATCAGTTTCATGGTGAGATGTGTGGGATTATACACAAAGATGTCTTTACTACAGAATGGAGAATTTGGTTGGATTAACTAAATTAACCCAAGGCGTGAAGCTGCATATAGACAAGAAAGAGAACAAAGCAGCCAGGGAAAGTGTGGTTGTGAAATAATAATAATAATAATAATAATAATAATAATAATAATTTTATCTTACTTTTTACCCGCCTCTCTTTGTGGCTCAAGGCAGGTTCCAACATGGCTAAAAATACATAATCATTATAAACATTATATAAAATACATATGTTAAAATGTATTTCTACAAAATTAATATACAGAACAAAAATTAAAATATAGTGAAAACAAGATGCGCGTTTAAAATTTACGATTAAAACTGACTGGGTAGGCCTGCTGAAAGAGGTAGGTCTTCAGATGTGTTTTAAATTCCGACAGATCATTTAACTGTCGGATCTCTTCTGGCATGTCATTCCACGGTCGTCTGGCGGCTGATAAAAAGGTCTTTGGGTGACGGCCGCCAGTCGGGTTCTGGCTGCTTGGAGTAAGCATCCACCAGAGGACCTCAGCGTCTGGGGCGGATTGTATGGGAGAAAGCCATCCTGTAGATAACCTGGACCCAAACTGTAAGAGCTTAGTGAGAGCATTGCAGGTGTGAGTAATACTTCAAGGAAGTCCATGTTCTCATGGCAAGGTTCTGGACATCACAAGGAGGAACACAATAAGATTATAGTGATAGAATACCTAAAGGAGAATGCTAAAAGCAGATTTAAGATCATTTTAAATATATCATAGTTCAAGAATTAGGAATTTTCCTTTATTTATTTATTTATTTATTTATTCATTCATTCATTCATTCATTCATTTACCATATTTGTATACCGCCTTTCTCAACCCGAGGGCGACTCAGGATGGTTTACAAACCACACAATTCGATGCCCCCAATAACATAAATTCAAACATTAAAACATTTAGCATAAATAACATCAGATGAAATAGTAAAAACCAATAAAAACATAAATCCTCCGTGTCTCATTACTTTGATTCTATCATGGGGAACTGGGGCTAGCAGAGCCCCTACACCTTTAGCCTTTTGGATTTTTTGTGGAAAGCTTAGCTCAGGGGTCCTCAAACTTTTCAAACAGTCCGTCAAACTGTTGGAAGGCCAGATTAAAATTTGAAAACAAAAACAAAACATGAATGAATTCCTATGCACACTGCACATTATCTTATTTGTAGTGCAAAAAAACCCCCACTTAAAATCAATACAATAATTAAAATGAAGAACAATTTTAACAAATATAAACTTATTAGTATTTCAATGGGAAGTTTGGGCCTGCTTTAGGTTGATGAGATAGGATTGTTGTTGTTGTTGTGTGCTTTCAAGTCATTTCAAACTTAGGTTGACTGAGAGTGAGGGTAGGGTAAATGACCTTGTAGGGCCGTATCTGGGCCCGGGGCCTTAGTTTGAGGACCCCTGGCTTAGATGGTGAGCACAAAGGTATGTTGTTTGCTGAATATATAGCTAAAGTGATAGCAAAACAATAACAAGGACACAGATAAGGATCTGAAGAAAGTTTCTGCGTGGAAAGAAATAGTTTTAAAAAACTTAACTGAAGTTGATATTTTTGAAATCCTACTCATAGTTCTTTAGGCTACCATATCACTGGAAAACAACTCAAACAATGATAATATTAATTCCATCACAATAATCAAAACAGTTTTTAAAAGCAAGTTTGGAAACCTTTATCTTCATGTGTTTCCTGAAAGCTGTGAATGTGAAGATTGATAATTACTCTGAAGGAAATATATTCCAAAAAGAAAATAGGAGATCAAACAGGCTTCTACTGGTGATGGGATTCTCAAAAGGATTCTTGAGATTTAAGCACTCGGATAGGTTCACAATGAGACAGTGTTATCTTAGCTGGACCATGAAGTATCTGCAGCTTAAAACTATAAAAAGCACCTTGAATTAAGTGAAAACAGTGGTTGGCTAGTGTAGGTCTTTAGATGGTAAAATAATATGGTTTTCTTAGCATACATGACTTAGCAGCATCACTACCTTTTTTACTTTAGGGACTTCAACCCACAGTTTCTAGGTTCCACTTCCATGTGCTGTGGAAATGGCCTGATGGGAGCCCCATGGAGGCCATCACATGAAATAAGGGCACTTCTGGTGGGACTCCATTGGGCTCCATTTCAGCAGCACATGGAAACTGAACCCAAAAGCTATTTTCATGAATCAGGTGTTACCTGACTCCAAACAGCAGAAAGTGGGAGAAAGCAAAGGAAAGACCCTACTTTCTCTTGCTTTCCCTCCACTCATGGAATGAAGTCCCTAAGTGAAGCTATTGGATACCCTTCAATGTTGGCTCACTCTAAAATCCATGCAGCCCGACTTCCAAGACAGAGCAACTCTGGAAAGATGATGGCTGGGGCTCTAAACATTTATGCAAAAGTAGTTTTCACGATTGCACCCTGAGAATCCTGGAAGGGCAAAGATTCCTCTCCAAATACACACATGATGTTTTACAGAGAGTGTGGCTCTTCACAGAATCGGCTGAATCCCAATCCTTGACCCAAACCTTCTACTGAGTGGCTGTGTGGCAGTGCATTCATTGATTATTCTTTGACCCCAGGGGGCTGATTCATTTATAAGATACAGACATGACTCTCAATCTTGTCAGAGTTTGATTTCATCTTCTTCAATGTGAATGCAAGCTTTCCATAGCATTGAGCCATGGCAATTAAAGTTGTGTCAAACTGTGTTAATTTTTCTGTGTAGAACTCTCAAGCAATCGGCAAAAACATTTTCTTTCAAAAACATTTAAAGAAAGAATACTTAAATTAAAAAGCTGTATTTAAATAATACAGTGAACTTGTTTCATTAAGTTATGTTTGTCTTTATTTACTTTTAATTACTGTTTTTCCATATTAATATTACATCCATACAGAGTTTACGGTATAGTACAGTATGAGATATTGTATTCATTATTTGTTAGGCGTACTTTTAATAGTAACTCTCAAGCATCCAGAAACTACAGTTATCTGGTAACCCCATGAATGCTGGTTAATTGAGGGTCTATTGTACATGCATCTTATTTTAGCCTCCTGTGTGTTTGTTTGCTCAGTTGACTAGAAACTTATAGAGATATATAGGATGTATTCTTATACACATTTATCTGAGAGTCTTATTGAACCCATAGAGCTTATTTCTGTATAGATATGAGTTAGGCTGTGCTTTAATAGTTGAGTTCAAGGAGAACTATTCCTCTGTAGCATTACACATCTCATCTCAATGAGATTTATTGTGGCAAGTAGGTACAAAGGAGATTAGTTGTTTTGTTTGCATTGTAAAATCTACATATGCAGAAACTATTCAAAATTATGCATAAATATTTAACTTAAGCCATATGTTTTGTTTTGTTTTTTAAAAGGGAATTCCTTAAATTGACTGTGTTGACCTTATAATTGCAAGTTTATTGCTTTGTGCCTTCAAGTTGTTTCTGGATTATGATGACCCTGAGGCTACATTTCCTTGGCAAGATGTTTTCAAAGCGGGTTTGCAGTTGTTGGCCCAATTGTCTTACCCAATTTCACCCAATAGATTTCCATGGCTGAGCAGGGATTTAAACCCTTTATCTCCAGGTTTCTAGCCCAAAACCCAAACCACTACAGCACAGTGGCTCTTATAATGGTAGGCAATCATTCTAAATGCAGCAAAAACAAACATAGCAAGCAGCACAAAAAGCATGACCTTACAATAATGCTGCATTTCATATCTAAAACGTAGTGCCTTAAAAGCTGGCTTTTATTGCTCACTGTGTATCTCTTTTTATATCCACCCACCCCTTGCTTTGCTCAACTTTGCAGCTCGACCTAGATTTACTCAGCCTGCCAAGATGAGGCGGAGGGTGATTGCTCGGCCAGTGGGAAGTTCGGTCCGGCTGAAATGTGTCGCTAGTGGGAATCCTCGGCCAGACATTACCTGGCTGAAAGACAACAAGCCTCTAACCCCGCATGAGATTGGCGAGAATAAACGGAAAAAGTGGACACTGAATTTGAAAAACCTGAAGCCTGAGGATAGTGGGAAATACACTTGCCGGGTCTTCAACCGAATTGGGGAAATCAATGCTACCTACAAAGTCGAAGTAATCCGTAAGTTATCTGCCAAGGGCTAAAGATGGGAGAAGATCTTTCTCAAACCGACAGTAGTTCTACTCCTACATATGCAGACTGGAAAATGAATTTAGCAGGATTTGGATCTAAGGACTCATTAGAACTGAAAAAAAGAAGAGTCCAACAGTGTACCTCTCACCTATCCACACTTTTGTGATGTACACAGTGCAGTGGGTACTACAAACATGTGGAGAGATGCCCCAATCCAATAGATACATTTGAATTAAACCAGAATGTTGCTCACCAGAAATGTAAAGTGAAGCCTCTCAAAATATTTCACTTACATGGGAACTGTCCTTACTAGAGCAGGGCTGACTAAAAAGGTTTCTAAGCCTGGACATATAAAACTATTATTAAACATGGAGAGCAGAATTTAAGGCATTAGAAATCTGGTATTAGTCCTATACAATCTATATACAATTAAGAAAATATTTATTATTATTATTATTATTATTATTATTATTATTATTAATTGCTAGATGATTTTGCTACAAGATGTTTTCAAGAAAATTGAGTTTTAGTATGTACTATAGAATGCATTTAAGGTTTTTGTCTAAAGTTTAATAATAGTTTTGAAATCTTATAAGAACCACAGAATCGTAGAATCCATGGGACACTGACTCCATTCCTCTGCTTGATGCAGGATCTCATGCTAGAGCAATTCTAACAGGGAGCTGTGCAGTCTCCTTATGAAGATGTTTAGAGGTCCCCAGATAATTCTTTTCATTGCCAAACTGCTCTTACTGTCAATACATTTCTTAATGTCCATCAAATTCTAAACCAGTGGTTCTCAGCCTGTGGGTCCCCTGGTATACCTATAACTCCCAGCAATCCCAGCCAGTTTACCATTTCTGGGAGTTGAAGGCCAAAACATCTGGGGACCCATAAGTTGAGAACAACTGTTCTAAACAAACAGAAAACATTATCTGGGGCACTTGCACTTTTCTCCCTGTGACAGCTCATGAAGTTTAAAGAGTACAATCATGTTACTCTCAACCTTCTTTTTACCAAACTGAACATACCCAGCTCCTTCAACTTTTCCTCATTTCTTTTATTCTTCCTATACTGTATCATCCTTATTGTCCTTCTCTGTACCTGTTCCAACTTCTTTATATACTTCCTGACAAGATGCCCAGAACCAAACATAGAGAGTACTACAGATGGGATCTAATAAGCAAAAAATATAGTGGGACTAATTCTTCCCTTCTCTTTGAAAGTATTGTTTTATTAATGAAAGCTAAAATCATAGTCACTTTCTTTTCTTGCAACAACATGCTATTATCATGTTCAGCTTATGATCAACAATAATCCCAGGGTCCTTTTCACGTGTAGTATTGTCAGGCCATGTATCACCCATCCTATAATTGTCATCTATTTTTGTGCCCTAAACATAGTTTGTTTTTTTCATTTCTCTCTCTTGAATTTTATTTTATTAATTCCTGTCTGGTTTTCTGGTTTATCAATTCTGGTCCTAAGTTCCAATGTGTTAGTTACCCTCTCAGCTGTGTTTCTAATGCAAGTTTGATAAAGATTCCCTCCACCCTAATATTTAAGGATTTAATAAAAAAAATAAGGATAAAAAGCCAAAGGGAACACCGAATACAGGGTCCAATTAGAGGAAATACTTTAGAGTAGATCATTAGAAGAAACATTCTGTACATTTTGGTTTTAGGGAAAGAATCATGCTGTATTTTGTTAAAATAAAGAGGCGTTTGGCATATGCAAGTAGTATAATGGCAGGTATTAGAGAATGGCTGTTTAATGTTGGAATTGGCCCAAATTGACAGAATGGATGTATAGAATAACGGCACAAGATATTTCCATAAAATAGAACTAATCCGAATAATAGTTTCATACTCAGTAATATAGCTCTAATTTATTATTTTTGGATTGGATTTAGAAAGTATGTACTGAGATCTTTATTCCTAGTTAGGACATTTTGGTGGAAATGTCATGCGTTACCTTTTAGAATATCATCACCTCACAGATGTATTTTAAAAAGGGTTGGCCAGAAACTATAAAATCAGATCACTTATTTAAAAATTTCATCGATGCACAAATTAGTTTAGTGGATTAGATTATGTGCATAGCATGAGAGCAGTTGCTGCCTTCCCTAACATTCATGTTCAATTCTTATAAGTCTGCGTATTGTCTGCCCCAGGGGTTCTCAAACTTTTTAAACAGAGGGCCAGGTCACAGTCCCTCAAAGTGTTGGAGGGCTGGATTGTAATTTGAAAAAAATATGAATGAATTCCTATGCACACTGCACAAATTTTATTTGTAGTGCCAAAACACTTAAAAACACTACAATAATTAAAATGAAGAACTATTTTAAAAATATAAATGTATTCGTATTTCAATGGGAAGTGTGGGCCTGCTTTTGGCTGATGAGATAGGATTGTTGTTGTTGTTGATGATGTTGTTGTTGTGTGCTTTTAAGCCATTACAGACTTAGGTTGACCCTAACCGAGGGCCAGGTAAATGACCTTGGAGGGCCACATTTGGCCCCCGGGCCTTAGTTTGAGGGCCCCTGGTCTACCCTGTCATTTCCTTCCTCTATCAAGACAAAATTGTCTGCTTCTGAAATGGCTATTGTATTGCCTCAAATGATGTTGTACTGCTAAAGCTAAAGCTACGAGAGAAAGAACAAATTATTGCCTGATACTTTCCAATGGTTATAATTCATTTAAGGTAAGATGGAGCCCTCGGTGGTGCAATGGGTAAACCCTTGTGCCGGCTGAACTTGCTGACAGAGAGGTTGGCGGTTTGAATCTGGGGGGCGGGGTGAGCTCCCCTCTATCAGCTCTAGCTGCCATTGCGGGGACATGAGAGAAGCCTTCCACAGGATGGTAAAATATCAAACATCTGGGCTTCCCCTGGGCAACGTCCTTGCAGACAGCCAATTCTCTCACACCAGAAGTGACTTGCAGTTTCTCAAGTTCCTCCTGACACACACACACACAAACTTGAGGTAGGGCATGACAGTCACTATTTCACTACACCATTGTAAAACACAACCATATGCAGGCATGGTGTGTACTATGCACATACAATGGATTTTCTGCCCAAATATCACATGTGCATCACATACGCAGGAGAAAATCTACTCCAGCGAATCCAAACCATGCCCACTTTGATTAGTAGCATCACTCAGTGATTTAATCGGCCTGCCATTGTGTCCCATTATTAGTTGTCGCATAGTGGAATTAGCTTTGGTGTACAAATTCTCACATTTGAAGACAATAATCTGCTCAATGATAACTATTTTTTTCCTCTATAAAAATGTGAATGAAAAGCACATGTGGAAGGATACTGTTGTGTATAAATGATACAAACCTGCTGGACATCTGGGACTGATAAAGATGCAGCTGTGTTAGAAGCAGTAAAAACATGTGTTTACATTAAAACCAGGAGCAGAGACAGGAAAATGAATCAATCCTCTTCTCAGTGTCAGACGCAGCCTTTTCACTTCATCAGAACCAGGCAGTCCTCTTCTGTTCTCATTTATCTTGGTTTTTATCAAGCCAAAGATGTATATATCCTTTTGTTTTTGTTAGCTTTTGTGAGCTCAGCCTCAGGAGTTGGCAGTCTTTGGGAGACACATTTCTGAAGAGTTTCTTTATATTTTGACAGCATGCTTTAG
Organism: Anolis sagrei; assembly: GCF_037176765.1. NCBI lineage: Eukaryota > Metazoa > Chordata > Lepidosauria > Squamata > Anolidae > Anolis > Anolis sagrei. The sequence continues at coordinate 143,788,336 of NC_090023.1, read as the reverse complement.
GGTGGTTCAGGGGTTATCCCATTTCCGCTCTTAAACCTTCTGTCTAAGCTACTGGTCACTTCTCAGTCCCACCTGCTTACCCAAACTCCTCTTCCCAGCTTTAATCCTTATGACTGCCATGGATATAATGGTGTGATACGCGGTTTCACACCATGTCCTTTGAACTGTAGGTGTGGTTTTAATATCCGCCCCCATGCAAGAGTTAGATACAGGTATATCATTCTTTGTTGTAATTTCAAAGTCATTATGGCGCCTACAAATGTCAGACAAGGATTCCCCACTTGCCAGACACACAAGAGCTATGGCTATACAGTTTTCCACCAAAAGTTTAATTTGCTATCATTACTACTACAGTGAAGCTGATTGCCAACACTCCACATTCCTGTAACTAACATGCTTAGTTTCTAATTTAGGGAGGATTTCAGTTAATTTACCTCTGATACCAGATTGTTATGGTTCATTAACGGTGGATTTGTTTTACTGCTTCTTTCGAAACTTAGGAATTTCTGAATAGATGCCATTTCTATTATTTAACATGGATAGAAGGACCTGTTGAACACTCCACCACATAAAGGCTTCCTAAATGTATTTTTAAAAAGATGTTTGTACTTTTTTGTTGTAGAGAGAACAAGATCCAAGCCAATTCTTACAGGGACGCACCCTGTGAACACGACAGTTGACTATGGAGGGACAACCTCTTTTCAGTGCAAGGTGAGAAGTGACGTCAAGCCGGTCATTCAGTGGCTGAAGAGAGTTGAATATGGCACTGAAAACAAATACAATTCCACCATTGATGTTGGGGGACAGAAATTTGTGGTGCTCCCCACAGGGGAGGTCTGGTCTCGTCCCGATGGCTCCTATCTGAACAAACTCATGATCACGCGAGCCAAAGAAGAGGATGCTGGCATGTACATTTGCCTGGGTGCCAACACCATGGGATACAGCTTCCGAAGCGCATTTCTCACTGTCCTGCCAGGTAAGATATAATGGGTCCTCGGTTTTCCTTCATTGTTGGGCACTGAATTTCCCTTAGATTACCATTCTAAAAGGCAGGGTGCAAAATAGGGGTTGTTTTGATATTTCAGCCCCTATTGACACGATCAAAACCTAGCTGGGCTCTTCCCTGCAGAACAAGAAGCCTTTCTGGGAGAAGCCAGAAGGCAGGATTTGGGCATTGGATTTCCTCCTCAAAGGTTTAGAGGCTTTGTTCAGCATTGTTAGGGATATTCTAATGTTCCTTAGGATGTGTTCCTGGGACCATAGGAATTCTGCTTTATTTGGGTACTAGCTGTACCCTCCACGTGTTGCTGTGGCCAACCTTCCCTCCCTCTTTCTCTTCTTTTTTTCTCTCCTTCCTTCTCTCCTTCCTTCCTTCTCTTCTTCTTCCTTTCCTCTCCCCCCCCCCACTTTTTCTTTCCTCTTTCTCCCCATTCTTCCTACTCTACCTATTCTTGGGCTCCAACTCCCAGCAGTCCTCCTGATCAGTCTACCTACCTACCTACCTACCTACCTCTATCTAATCTATGTATCTGGAGGATTGCTGGGAGTTGCAGTACAGGAATAGGAAATTAGAAATATGCAGGGTTTGGGATGCTCTCAAAGAAATCCAAGGAGAAGAAATCTTGCTTCTTGGAAGCAGTGTAGTTGGAGCATCCTCCTCTCCTAAAGGGCCTGGTCTAGGGGATGCTTGGAGCTGTAGTCCAGAAGTGTGGATATGCTATTGTGTGCTTTGTTTGCCAGGGGGAGTTGTTTTGCGCATGCGCTGTAGTTTCTTTTTGATTTTTTGGCTTTTAAGTCTCTTCTGCTGTGTTTTTCGGTGTTTTTATGACTGATGGTCACTCGTTGGTCTGATAGGTGAATTGTGTCCAAATTTTGTGTCAGTTCGTCCAGTGGTTTTTGAGTTATGTTAATCCCACAAACAAACATTACATTTTTATTTACATAGATATTCTGTCCTCAGCTTATTGCTGCTGTTAGTAGAACTCAATTGCCTGAATTCTAAACAACTTACTCTATCCAATCAACTTGACTTTGGATCCTTTCACGTTGCAGTATTGTCACTTGTGATTCCAATCTTAACTGTTACGGCTGCATCCTGTGAAATCCAGGAGTATGTACATAGTTTTATCAGAGTCTGCAGAAGATCGCTCTGGCTGAGAATTTTAAATACCCTTCCCCAAATTGCAAATCCCAGCATTCTCTTCTTCAGGCTAAACATGCCCAACTCTTTAAGCCGCTTCTCATAGGGCTTGTTCTCCAGACACTTTATCGTTTTAGTCGCCCTCCTCTGGACACATTCCAGCTTGTCAACATCTCCCTTCAATTGTGGTGCCCAGAACTGGACATAATATTCCAGGTGTGGTCTAACCAAGGCAGAATAGAGCAGTAGCATGACTTCCCTGGATCTAGGTGTAGTACTCTGTGTTTCCACAGATGCAACAGAAGGTATTCTGACAGTGTAGGCAGCAGGATCCAGGAGTGCACAAAACTCACTGCATATAGCTTAGTCACATCCAGGCAGATCATGAGCAAGATATGTAGCTGAAGCACACATTTTTAGTCTGATAGAGGAAGACGTTGAGAGAAGCTTTATATTGTCCCCTACTCTGGGCCATCCTATAACTATGTACTGGTGCTACCAAATTACATCTCAAATGGGCTGAAATAAAGCTGACATACAAAGCATCAGCTGAGAGAGTGCATGCAAAAATCCAGACTGACATCTGCTCTGAATCTCCCTAGCCTGGTTCTAATTAACTTGTTTCTTTCTCTTTCTCTTTGTACAGATCCCAAACCACCCAGTCAACCTGTGGCTCCTTCCTCCGCTAGCAACCTCCCGTGGCCCGTGATCATTGGGATCCCTGCAGGAGCTGTTTTCATCTTTGGAACCATCCTTCTGTGGCTCTGCCAGACCAAAAAGAAGCCGTGTTCTCCTCCATCAGCAGCTCCCATACACAGATCTCACCCCCGGGACCGGGTCTGTGTGCCCCAGGTCCCAGATAAAGACTGCATTTCCTCCATAAACTATGAGGAATATGTTACACAGCAACAGCAACAGCACTTGCTAGCCCAAGGGGCAGCCCTGGCCCCAGCCATGGCTTCCAAAATGTATCCAAAGATTTACACGGACATCCATACCCACACTCATTCACACGTGGAGGGCAAAGTTCACCAGCATCAGCACATTCATTACCAATGTTAAGAAACAGTCGTGTGTGGGTGCTTGTCTTATGGTACTACAGACAGTCGGACGCTGCTTACACTGCCAGGGTGTGGGGCCGGGTGGGGAAGGAAACCAAATTTTAATGAAACCAAAAAGAGAGAGAGAGATAGAAGGAGACAAATGTGGAATAAAAGTTTGTTGATTGTTTGTTTTTACTGTGACAAGGAAGAATGAAGGAATTTCCAGGGGCAAAGACAGATGTTTATGTCCTTGTGAAATCAGAAAGTCTCGTTGTGCAAGGAAGAGCAAGAAAGGAAAGGCAATGGGGGTCTGGTCCTCTTTTCTTTCTGTCACTGCTCCTGCTCTGGTGCCACCTGCAGATGAGCAAGACTCCCATGTCGTCCTTCCTTTGGATCACGCACAAAAGACCTTTCCCTTCAGAAGAGGTGAACACAAGTCACCAGAGGCCCCATGGGAAAGCAACACCATACACAGAAACACCTGAGTGGCTTTTCAAAGAGGAAAAACACCGTCTTGCCATTGTGAAAATGTGTGATGCTGCCTGAGAGTTAGCAAGAAGAGTAAGCTAGCGTTGAATGGTGCCCCTCTTTCACTTGAGGGCCTTTCTTTATACCTTCAAAGGGCTTCACTTTGCTTCGCCCCTGCAGCTGCCACAAAAACGAAGGACATTTTACATCTCACTTTTATGTTTATATTTAATTATAATAATGCTAATAATAATTGAACTGCTGAGGTTTTTTTAAAAAATCTATTGTGTTGCCCTTAAATACCCGTCATTGGATTTTTATAGTTTATAGTGGCAAATCAATGAGCTAACAAATGTCAACGCAAAGCAAGACAAACGCAGTTTTTTAAACCAGAAAGGCTAAAATCAGTCTCCAGGGAATAACAAATGGACTGAGTATGCACTTGTGGGCATGGGCGGTGGGGCGGGATGGGTCGGGGGGAGGAAGGGAGTGGAGCTTCACTTTGTGAAGTAAATCGCGCAGTCTCATTTCAGTTCAGTTTTAAAGTGGGGGTAGGTTTTAGCAAAACTGAACCATAGTAAATGTCCCAGTGGAGTAGAAGTGATTTCAGTCAAAGATCTAATTCTATATAGAGTTTAACAGAGGACGTGTATATTTAATTTATTTTGTTAAAACAAAAAGAAAAAAAATGTATGATATTTTCCTCAAAAAAAATCAACCCAAAGCCCAAGCATTGTTATACATATTTTGGTCAAGCAATAAAGGTTTTCCCAGGTTGCTATAGATGCCGAGTTCTCAGATATGAGAAATGTAGCTTTTATCAGTACATTATTTAGCATCTTGAATGTCATATATTTGTATGGATTGTTAAAATAGATATGTTACTCTTCTTTTTCTAGGCTACTCTCTTGTGTTCTTTTCTGCCTTTGCCCTCCAAAAAGTTTATTCTTCAGATCTTGTGTTTTGTACAAAAGAAAGCATATATTTTTTCCAGTCTAACAGCTGACTATGAAATGTTCAGATATTAGGAGCTTTTAAGCAAAATAGTGCTGTGATTGAATTGGTCACTGCAAGGGTGAATGAGATGTTTGAAGAGGTAATATATTCCATAATTATTAATTATTTCAATCCTGAAACTTCCAACCATCAAATAACAACTCAGTAATGATAACGCATAGTACAGTACAGTTATGCAATGGTGCAGAAATAGTTATATATATGGAACTCTACAAGTCATTGTCCTACATAGAGAGTTTGCCCTAAAGCCAGGTTCTCCTCCCATTTATTTGCACAAGAAATGTGCAGTCATGTCTTGTGTTGGAGGGGATTCAACTAGTTGTCAGGATAGGCTGGTGTGACTATTCCATTTGGCCAGAATTTCAGGGTGTATTTTGTTTGTTGACTAAATATGATTTCCTCTATGGAAAATCCACCTGCCCTCAGTTCTGTCCTATGACTTTTCAGTCCCTATTTTGAAACCATCTTCAAAGGTTTAGAGCAGTGGTTCTCAACCTGGGCTCCCCAGATGTTTTTGGCCTACAACTCCCAGAAATCCCAGCCGGTTTACCAGTTGCTAGGATTTCTGGGAGTTGAAGGCCAAAAACATCTGGGGACCCCAGGTTGAGAATCACTGGTTTAGAATTATTTTTCTGCATAATTCCATAAGTCATGTTCATTTGAGTGACTATTGTTTTAAATGACTATCAATGTCCATCAGCATCACTGCTCATTTGAAGGTTGCACACTTTCCCCGTGCTTTCCATCACAGCACCATAGATGGCTTCCAACTTTTATAAGGCTCTGACTAAAAGACCAATAGTGCATTCCTTTCTCCAACCCAATAGATCAGGCATGGACAAACTAAGCCCCAGGCCCTCCTCATTTCCCCTGTCCTTTTGGCATAAGGACGTGGTAGCCCATCACATCCTTATGCAGAAGGGACAGGGGAGGAAGACACACAGCAGCTGAGAGCCCTCTGGAGCGCTCTCAGCCACTGCATGTTTTGCCCTCCTCCCAGCATAAGGATGTTGCAAGAAATCCCATCCTTATGCTGAGAGGATGGCCCGAGGAAGGCATATAGCAGTTGAGAGTCCTCTGGAGCACTCTTGGCCATCACCTGTTTCGCTCTCCTCCTGGCATAATGCCAAGAGGACAGCTCAAAGATTGTGGGCAGATTATCGGGACACGTCTTGTTTTCCTACCGACATAAGGATGGGCCAAGCAGCCCTGTCCTTATGCCAGGAGGACAACCTGAGGATGACCCGGGCCCTGCCCCACTCCCTCCTGGTCCCACCTTTTTCCAGGCCCATCCCCTCCCAGGCCCATCCCACCCAGCATGTGCCCAGCTGCCCTCCCTCCCAGCCGAGCCCTCTCGGCCAGGCCCACAATGCAGCCCCAAGGCAAAAAAGTTTGCCCATGTCTGCAGTAGATGCTGGTATCCATTCAATTTGTTGCAGTTGAGGGCAGAGAAACCAGTGGTGAGCAGTGGGTAAGGGTCTGACCAGTAGAGTCAAGGACAATGCGAGAATTCACACACATGAAGAAACACATGGACACACATGCAGATCCAGATATTCACCCAGACGGGGGAGAGAAAATAGCCAGATTTTAAGGCAGTCCCATCTATCCTTATAGACCGGTCTCTGCTACCTTGGAGGACTTAATATTTGCTTCCACAGAGATATCAAGTAGACTGTCATGCTTTGTCCTTGCTTACTTTCATGAATCCCATTAACACCTTAAATTGCACCCAACATGGGTGCCCTCCCAACTAATACTTAGCATGTTAACTTTTTGAATCCTTGGATATTTTTGAGTATAATTAATTTGGAGCACAATTAAGCATCATCCTCTCATTCATTTCAGTGGGTCCTGACAGAATTGTACTGTTAAGGAAGTGGTATATCCATGCTTTTGTAGCTGCTACTAAGGATGTTACACAGAGGGGAGAAATAGAAAGAAATTCTGTTCCTGGTATCAGAGAGTTATTTCCCATTTAATTTTGTGGTACTTACTTTGAAAGTAGTTGTTATACTCCAGACACTTTGTTTTTGTGGCTGCCACAAACTATGTTGCATTGGTTGAGGCTCGGTGAGATATTCATTGAAAAACTATAGCAAAATGTGCTGCTGGATGTCCTGCAAAAACAAAGTTTTTGCAGTTTAATCAACCTTTTCCATATATTTATGTTAGAACCAATTAGGAAATGACATTTATAATCCAGGAACAAAAATCGTGTTACATAGTGATAATGTTTCCATAAGTGAATCAGAGAGGTAAAATATCAATTGAATGGTTCAAATTGACCAGATAGGTTTGACCAGTCTATAGTTCAAACTTATTTGTAACTTTTGGATTGGCATAGTGAGGAATTTCATACCTCCCATCAATCCTAATTTAGCAGGGATGATTCCAATCCATCTTCTGTCATCTCATTTTTCCAATAGCCTTAAAATGTACCAGTTTCTCTCTCTTCCTCCCACCTTCCCACTTTACTTTGATTACTGCAAACTGAGTTCAGAGTCCAAAACTTATTTGCACTCAACTCTACAGTGGGAAGGAAGAGGGTAGAATCTTGTTCTTCCCAGTAGATTCGGGGAAAAGGAAATTGCTGCATCCTCTCTTAAGTTCTGTCTTCTTTCTCATTCATAACTTTTGTCACCGTGAACACGTTCTGATGTTGTTTGGCCACAAGTGTCTCAATTTTAATCTATGAAACAGAGGGTATCAAATTCACATTTTTTAAAGTGACTAATAATAAAATATAATATACTTTATTTATATTTCACCCTATCTCACCAAGGGGACTCAGGGCGGATTATGGTACACATATATGGCAAACATTTAATGCCATTATGCAAAAGACAGTACATAAACAGAGGTAAAGGCTTCCCATCTTTTCCCATCTCCAGTATCTGGAGGCTGTGCTCGACTCCTGCCATTTTGGGGGGTGGCGGTGGTGTTGCTCCATCTTCCATGCCAAGGAGCCTTGTTGTCCTTAGATGTTCTCTTGATCTAATCACCAGCATGTCCACATGAGCACCTTTTATTACCTCCCCGCAAAAGAAGTACCTACTTATCTACTCACATTGCTGTTTTCAAACTGCTAGGTGAGCAGAAGCTGGGCCAACAGTGGAAGCTCGCCCCAACTATAATGGTAAACTGTTCCATTAGAATAACTTGTCTGCTTTAATGACCCTTTATCATCTGAAGGTGGCCAATCCCCTCCAACACAAGAAGACACTTTCCAAACTTGAGTGTTTTCAAGTGTGATTAAATAGGACTTAGGTTTCTGATCTGAGATCTGCTAACTGAGATACTAACTACATCTTGACATCATCCCAATTTTCAGTTAACCTTTCTCAAAATCAGTTACAATATTGAAATGAATTTCATTATTATTGTGGGATGGAGTCCCAGGGCAATTACTGGAGAGTACATTTCACGAGGCTAAACTAAACATGATTATCACAGGATTGCATAGGTTATTAAGATCTGGGAAGTGGATTCCTTCAACATTTTTATCCTTTCGTCCTCTTTGATAAGGTTGAGTATTCCATATCCAGAAATCCAAAATTGAAAATATTGAAAAACCCAAAACTGTCCACATGGCTGTCTGAAATAGTGACCCCTTTGTTCTCTGGTGGTTCAGTGGACATACACACATAAACATGCATACAAAATTGGGAAAAATGAAATACAGAAAAATTCATGTCATCGTGGTTTTGGATAAGATATGGTAATTTATTTTGCCACCAGGAAGTACTGCAGGAGACACAGGCTTAAGTCCTGTTGTTGGTTCCAACTAGGGTAAAGCTACATGATTCAATGGGAACTCGATAACTTGAGTCTGCTCTGGGACAAACAGTGGGCTTGGGACTATACACAGTCTCAGGATCCATTATTCATATTGCCATTTTCAAAGAAAAAAACATACTATGTTTCAGCACAGTGTTTTCTAACTGTTTTAAGAGCCGTTACAAGCTTGGTAATGGAATATCATGTACTGAAATATTGTGCAGGCCAGTATGTCTGCCAAAATCTACCAGCATCTCTAGAGCTTTACCTACACAGAAGTGGCATTATCTGTTCAGTCTTCAGGTCAAAGATGATCACATTTTAAATTGCTTGTCGATATGATTCGTATTGTTAAAACCGAAATTGGTGTCAAATGTCTGTGTTTGTTGTGTCTGCATTTTATTTTGACAATCTTGTACTTCTCAGCCTTCTCAAAGTGAAAGCATTATCAAAAAGTTGCAAATTAAAAAGTGTGAAATCAGTAACCACGTTGTACAGTCAGTAATGTAACAGTGGGACAGGGGAAAGAGGGGTGTGTGTGTGTATATATATATAATATATGTATGTATGTATGTATATGTATATATATATATATGGGGTGGGGGTTGATTTGGGCATACACATGAAGAGTTTGAAACTCTTAAAATATGGAAAAGGATATTTTGTGTCCCCAAAACATCAACTCACAAGAATTCCAATTAAGGGCATTTTGAAAATTGCCCGTCAGTGAAGAACAATCAGAAAAATCTTTTTGACACAAATGCTTCTATAAATATGCATTTACCCAGAATCTACGGTGGGCTTCTTAAGGCCATATATTTTCTGCTAATCCATGTGATTCATCATGAAAAGACAGGCCTCTACTGGTTGACCTGAAACAGTCTGAAGAGCTTTGTCCTTGCTTTAGGGATGAAAATGCATTGCATTGATGTACTATGCAATGCATTTTCGACATACTATGCAATGCATTTTCATCACTAGAACAAGGTTTCAAGGGTTCTTTGTGCTCCCAGATTGGGGAGTAAGAAATAACTGGACAAATGGTTTCAGATGTCTACTTTAAAAACTGATCTGAAATTTAAAGGCCCGTGTTGATAGTTTTATGCATGTCATCCCTCATGCTAAACTGTGCTATTTAAATTCATTTTGTTTACTTTAGTTATTGATTGAAAGGCAGATAGATGTGGACATCCAAAGTGCATGTTTCCATTAGTTATCTCCATATTAAAACAGCCTGGGGGAGGCGTTTATGTAAAAATGCCAGATTTCCAATAAACCTTATTTTTCCATTTACGTACAAAGTATAGTTACTCAAAGACTATATTTTATCATATGTCATTTTGACCTTTTAGGATAGTTTGACTACTTCTGGTTTTCCATATGAAAAAGGACTCCTCACAACCTTCTTGGGTAGCTAGGATTAGCTTAGGCCAATGTTACAATTTGCCAGTGATTTGTTCAGTTGTTCTGCAGAGTGTGTGTGTGTTTGCATGTTTAAATAAGCTTTCAAGATTGGATGGGATCTACTAGATGTCTTCATGATGTTTAGATTTCTCTGAATCATTATTAGGAAATATTTCAGCCAACAAAATAGGAGCCCCCGGTAGCACAGTGGGTTAAACCCTTGTGCCGGCAGGACTGAAGGCCAACAGGTTGCAGGTTCGAATCCGAGGAGAGCGCAGATAGAGCTCCCTCTGTCAGCTCAGGCTCTCCATGCAGGAACATGAGAGAAGACTCCCACAAGGATGGTAAAACATCAAAAACATCCTGGCGTTCCCTGGGCAGACCAAAAAGAAGAAACAATAGTGAGATGAAGGATGCTCCAAAGGTTTTCTTGCCTTTTAAATAACATTTTTCATTCATTTTGCAGTTTTGTCATTTTCAGCTCTATAATCTTTGTGCTGTGATACAATGGTCAGATATACCCTCAGTGTTCTAAAAAGTACTATCCTCCATAGCCACACACATCGGGTTGGGGAGACACAAAACAAATCACAATTAAATCATCCCAACCACATATTGTCTGATGGAGAAGTGGTGTAATGAAAAAAAAATCTTCAACTAGTCAAACTGAATGTCTGTTCAGTGCGCTATAGTGGCAAAAAAGATAAATTTTACGTTCGGAAATATTGATTTTTAAAACCTCATTGGTGTGGTAATTGGAGCAGAAGTCGATAATGGGGTGTGCAACAACCCTGAGTGGGATTGCACTGGATCAGTTTCAACTGGTGAGAACTGATAATATGGACAAGCTTCTATGGCAAGGAAGAAGGACAAACTGTTTTCTGACCCTTGCCTCTTTTGGCTGATCAACCAGCCAAGAGATGCAATTTGATCTGAAATACAACACATTATTAATGTATATTTCAGGGAGGGGAACTTCCCATCCTGTTTAAAAGAAGCAGTAGTTAGTTGACTGATGAAACATCCCTCTTGGAATCCTCTGGACTTTCATAATTATGGACCAGTATCTAACCTTTCTTTCTGGGGGAAAGATAATTGGGAGCACAGCTGCCCTCCAACTCCAAGTAGTCCTTGGTTCACACACACTTCAGTGACGCATTTCAAACTGGCTTCAGAGCAAGATGTAGAATTGGGACTGTTATGTCCTTCTTAGTGGGTGATCTCCATCTTAACACTGACTGGAGGAGTCAGTCAGTGGAATGCTTGGGGGACTTGGCAACTGGAAGCACTTTGTTATTATTATTATTATTATTATTATTATTACTATTATTATTACTATTATTATTTATTAACTATATTTCTATACTGCTTGTCTCACCCCTGGGGGGACTCAAAGTGGTTTACAACATAATAAATGGCAAATTCAATGCCTCACATATATATAAAAATATCACATATCTTTTTTTTCACCTTCTAATCAAGGTGAAAGAAGAAAGCACAAAAGCTGGGTTGCAGCTAAACATTAAAAAAACCAAGATTATGGCAACAAGAATGATTGACAACTGGAAAATAGAGGGAGAAAATGTGGAGGCCGCGACAGACTTTGTATTTCTAGGTGCAAAGATTACTGCAGATGCAGACTGTGGCCAGGAAATCAGAAGACGCTTACTTCTTGGGAGGAGAGCAATGTCCAGTCTCGATTAAATAGTAAAGAGTAGAGACATCAGACTGGCAACAAAGATCCGCCTAGTCAAAGCCATGGTATTCCCTGTCGTAACCTACAGATGTGAGAGCTGGACCTTAGGGAAGGCTGAGCGAAGGAAGATCGATGCTTTTGAGCTGTGGTGTTGGAGGAAAGTTCTGAGAGTGCCTTGGACTGCGAGAAGATCCAACCAGTCCATCCTCCAGGAAATAAAGCCCGGCTGCTCACTGGAGGGAAGGATATTAGAGACAAAGTTGAAGTTCTTTGGCCACATCATGAGGAGACAGCAAAGCCTAGAGAAGACAATTATGCTGGGGAAAGTGGAAGGAAAAAGGAAGAGGGGCCGACCAAGGGCAAGATAGATGGATGGCATCCTTGAAGTGACTGGACTGACCTTGAAGGAGCTGGGGGTAGTGATGGCCGACAGGGAGCTCTGGCGTGGGCTGGTCCATGAGGTCACGAAGAGTTGGAGACGACTGAATGAATGAACAACAACATCACATATCTAAATCAGTAACATATAACTGTAGATAAAAACCATTAAAACTTTAAAAAAAATCAAACATATACATAAGCATGAAACATATTATTGCTGCAATTAACAATGTAGACCCCTTCTACATTGGTCGTACCTCTCAGGCAGGTTCCAGATAGAGGTGATTAGGAATAGCTGCTTCTCTAAAAATGAAGTGTTATTATGTGACATTCCACATGGTGCCAATCTATCTCCAATATTTTTAACATTTATGTGAAACTGGTGGGAGAGATCATTCAAAAACAACCTTAGCTAAGGACAGTGCCCTCTGAATGAATACCTGGAGGAGGTAATGGGTTGGATCAGGCCTACACAACTTGTGGCCCTCTTTAAACCAAGTAAACAGGATTCTAGAGGGCAGGAGTTCATCAAGTTACTAGGTTGAATGTTACAGAGAGAACTGAGTAATTAATACAGAACTTAACAGTGGGAAGGAAAAAACCGTAAATAAGCAGCTAGACATTATTGCAACTTGGTGCAATGAGTCTCGTGATTAGAAGGTAGTAATAGAAAAATATAGCCTATTTCAGGGAAATAGACCACACAGGAAAGGAGCAGCAGCAACATTATTTATTCAGGATGCTTATACCTATGAAGAGATACATGACTTACATTCTGGAAACCAGGTCACAAGCATTTGAGCAAAACAAAAAAGGTGTGGAGATAGGAAACAATAGTGACGTAATTGTGGGGGTTTCTACACACCTCCAAGACAGACTGAAGACATACATAGATGATGCCTTCCTCGAATAGATGACTACATAGAAGGGGCAAATGTAGTAGCAATGGGAGTTTTCAACTATACTGATACTTGTTGAAAGTCAAACTTTACCAAGAATATCAGTTCTCACAAATTCCTTACGTGTCTTGTAGACAATTACATTGTTTAGAAAGTGGGAGAGGCAAGAAAGGGATTAGATATTCACTCTAACCAACAGTGAGGACCTGGTTAATGGATGGAAGTGGTGGGATCTTTAGATGGGAGTTACCATGTTCTCCTGGAGTTTGTTAAATAGTGGAAAGAGGTTACCAAAGCATAGTGAGACACTCATTCTAGCATTTAGGCAAGCGGATTTCAATAAACGTTGGGAACCAGTGGGTGTCATCCTGTGGTCAAGAATACTGAAAGAGAAGGGAGTTCATGCTGGATAGGAGTTTCTAAAAAGTGAGATACTGAAGGCATAATTTCAGACACTTCCAATGAGGAAGAAAAATGGGATGTGTCTAAAGAAAGCTGGATGGATATCTAAACAAGTTTCAGTCAGGTACGAGTTAAAGGGTCATGTACAAGAAATGGTAAAAGGGAAATTACTAAAGAGGAATTCAAAGGAATAACTAGCATGTGTAGGAAGAAAGTTAGAAAAACCCAACTGCATGCTGGAGAGATTTAAAAAAGGGTTTGATTTGGGGAGGGGGATTATACCCGTAGCAAGAGGAAAACCAAAGAAATGGTAGGGCTACTGCTTTGAGAAGATGGTAGAATGCTATTAAGGAACAATATATAAAAATATTCAGTCTTTTCCTATTTATGTACTACAGCATAAATGAAGAGATAGCACAGGAATGCTTGGCTAATCCAAATGAATTAAATTACCCAGGGTCAGATGAATTATATTTTAAACATACAATCCACAAGCACTTGGAAAGGAATGCTCTAGTCACTTAAAGTCTACATATTTCTCTTCACTTAAAGTCTACAAAGGAGCCCCTAGTGGGGCAGTGGGTTAAACCCTTGTGCCGGCAGGACTGAAGACCGACAGGTCGCAGGTTCGAATCCGGGGAGAGGCGGATGAGCTCCCTCTATCAACTCCAGCTCCTCATGCCTCCCACAAGGATGATAAAAACATCAAATCACCCAGGCGTCTCCTGGGCAACGTCCTTGCAGGCGGCCAATTCTCTCACACCAGAAGCGACTTGCAGTTTCTCAAGTTGCTCCTGACACAACTAATAATAATAATAATAATAATAATAATAATAATAATAATAATACATATTTCACAAAAAGAAGGCATGCCAGACTAAGCTAATCTCTCTTTTTTTGATCGAATCATAAGCTTGTTAAATGAATGGGATGCTATGGATGTAACATATTCCCCAAGGTCCCCCATGATGTTTTTGCAAATAAGATGCTAAGTTTAGGTGAATTTATAATTGGTTGACTAATCAAATCCAAAGGGTGCTTACCAAGCTTACGGCTTGGGTCCAGACTATTTGGCAAACTTCATCTCGCACTATAGACCAACTCAGACACTGCAGTCATTGGAGGAGGCCCTCCTCTCAGTCCCACGCCCATCCCAAGCACGGCTGGTGGGAACGAAAGAAAGGGCCTTCTCCGTGGCTGCTCCCCCACCTTTGGAACTCCCTTCCTAAGGAGGTAAAGACAGACCCCTCCCTCCCCACATTCAAGAAACAGCTGAAGATGTACCTCTGCTCACTGGCTTACAAGGAGGAGGAGGAGGAGGAGTTGGTAATGCTACCATTATACCTTTGATTAATAGTGGCCATCTGTATCTGTGCCCTGCTTGCCCCACCAGCTCAACAGATATCTTGAGCAATGATCAATCCATTTGCCCCAAGGAACTGGGAAATTGTTGTTTCTGTTCGATGTTTAGTCTTATGTCTGTTGTGTTTATTTAATTTTAGTTGTAAAGTCATAATTTTGTGTTTATATGTCAGGTTGTTTAAAATTTTGTTAGTATGGAGGTATTGTTGTTGTATTCGGGCACTGAATGTTTGCCTTTTACATTTGGAATCCACCCTGAGTCCCTTCAGGGAGGTAAAGCAGAATATAAATAAATTATTATTATTATTATTATTATTATTATTATTATTATTATTATTATTAGAAACACAACAAGATGAGTCCACAGCAGACACTCTGCTGCCTGTTGTATTGAATCACACGTCGGACACTTCCCAAGTATCTAGGACTGTGTGATGTATCAGTGAATAAGGTGTGCAGATGCCAGTAAGGTGGCCTTCTGCAGCTGGCAGATGGTAATTTTGTCAGCGCTGATTGTGTTTAAGTGCAGGCCAAGGTCTTTAGGCACTGCACCCAGTGTGCCGATCACCACTGGGACCACCTTTACCGGTTTGTTATTGTTGTTGTTGTTGTTGTTGTTGTTGTTGTTGTTGTTATTATTATTATTACCAATGGCTACTCTTCATCCTGGAGAAAAATGGGAGCCACAGATTTCTGTCCTGTGCCTAGTGCTATTTACCATCTTCATAAATGACTTGGATGGCAGGGTAGAGGGCGTGCTTTTCAAATTTGCAGATAACACCAGACTAGGTAGCTAAAACCCCAAAGGTTAGGGTTAGAATGAAAAATGATTAATAACAGATTAGAGCGCTGTATCAGAACTAACAAAATTGATTAAACAGAAGAGAGGAAATACATAGGGTGAATGACATCTGGCTTAAAAACAGTACATGTGAAAAGGATCTAGGAATCTGGCTGCTAGACCACAAGCTGAACATGAGTCAATAGTGTCATCTGGCAAGTCATTGAGATTTTAGGCTACATCAATAAAATTATATGGTCTTGGTCAAGAAAAGTACCTTTCTATTCTGCACTAGCCATCCCCTGCCATGTGTTGCTGTGGCCCAGTCTGTGTATATATGTTTTGTGTGTGTGTATATATCTGTATATGTGCATATATATTTGTGTATATGTGGTTTTGCACCTGTGTTGTAATTTTTGGCTTTTAAAGTCTCTTCCACTGTGTTTTTCAGTGTTTTTATAAGTGATGGTCACTCATTGGCCTGATAGGTGTATTGTGTCCAAATTTGGTGTCAATTTGCCCAGTGAATTTTAAGTTATGTTAATCCCAGAAACAAACATTACATTTTTATTTATTTGGATTGGTGCAACTTTATCTGGAATACTGTGTCCAGTTGTGGGTAGTACAATTCAAGAAAGATATTGACAAGCCGGAGCATGTAATCTTGTATGGCAGGGGGTTGGATTGACTGGCCCTTGTGGTCTCTTCCAATTCAATGATTCAAACAAACAAACATAATTTTTTGGACTTCTGGACTTCCATTCATTCTCATGCACAACACAAACTTCCACACTAAATAGACTGTCTCATTGAGAAGAATCCGTATGTCTTATTTCCATCATTCTTTTCTTTCTGATTGTTCTCTTTCATATTGGAAGACATTGGTAGATAATTATAAATTATGAAAATAGAAATTCAGATGCTGGATTAAATTACACGATTTTGTTTACACGGTTCCGGCCCAAAATACCTTGAGTACCGCATCTCGGCCTACGAGCCCACGAGGACCTTGAGATCATCCGGGGAGGCCCTTCTCTCGGTCCCGCCTGCCTCACAGGCACGCTTGGCGGGGACTAGAGAGCGGGCCTTCTCGGTGGTGGCCCCCCGGCTGTGGAACTCCCTCCCCGCTGAAATTAGACAGGCGCCTTCCCTCATGGCCTTCCGTAAGGGCTTGAAGACCTGGCTCTTCGAAAAGGCCTTCAATTAAGTGCTATGTTTTGGAATGACCACCGGAATGGACTATGACCACGAGATTGACTATGACCCTAACAAGACGAAGCGGATTTTTAGTTTAATTAGTTGTGTGTTAGTTGATGTGCGTCATGATCTTGATTTACTGTAACTGTTGTCTTTATGTTCTATGTTCTGTACACCGCCACGAGTCGCCTTCGGGCTGAGAGTGGCGGTTAACAAATGCAAATAATAAATAAATAATAATAATAACAAAGTCCTCCAAAGGGAATTTAAATACTATCTCTCTGTCCGACGCCAAAAAGTTTGAATCAACTTTGATGAATGATTAAAATTGTTTCCCTTCCAGCACCAATCTGTCATGGGCCTCCGCTTTGAAAAGAAAGCAAGTCTGCTATGCGACACAAATGCTCAGCAGGCAAGACACAAACTAGAAAAAGGGGAAAGGGAAGTGAGACAAGGCTACTGCTCTCCAGCAGGTGTGCAGAAGTAAACCACATTGCAACCTCTCCACAGAACTGGAGAGATTCTTTCTCTCTCTGTTTATAGAACTCATTGGGCTGTGCTATGGCTTTTTAAAAAAGCACCTTGTGTCTATTTTAAGAGAATATGCAAGGTTGTCAATTCATTCAATGCCCAATAAATTTAATACTATGTGACTTTTGATGGGCTTTGGATGGTCAAAATAGATTCATCCTTAACGTTTCTCTTCCTTTCAAGGTATAGCAATCCCGCTTGTCCTCTTTTATCTTGCTGTAAATAATCTAAGATCATTTTCCCTATATAAAAGGACCTGTTAGGTATTGGTCCTCCCTTTGTCCCTCTCTCCCTCCGCCTCCTTGAGTCGTCTCTACAAGTGGTATCTTGAGAGTCAGCTGCATTCACTCCTTTGAAATTTGATTTGTCCTGTTGGTCCTGGTGCCTGACTATGGGCGGATACTTTAATGTCAATATCCCAATTGGTAATCATATGTATTTCAAGAATGCAGCGTAACAGAACCTGTCTGATTGTTGACAGCAACGAGTTTCCGTGGATTCCAGAGCTTCTATTGTTTGTTGATTATTATACTGGAGGATTCTTATGAACAGGTGTAACTGAAGAGCAAGGAAGCATTGCTGTCCTCATGTTCACAAAGCCAAAGAAGAGAAGACTTCTTCAAGGAGATGTCTCCTGCCATGTGACATAGCTTGCCCTAACATATCATGGAACACTTTGTGCATTACCCAAGGGCAAAGGACTGACCAACAGCTAAGCAGGCACAGTGCCATCATAACAGATGGGCATCCATGGAGTAGCCAAGAAGCCATGTATGTACATCAAGTGCATTTTAGAGCTGGATTCCCAGCCAAGAACAGGTGTCCATCCTTAGTTTAGATGCCTATAGTTTAGTGGGGGATCTGCCATTACTAATCCAACTTCAGAGCAGGTTTACACTTTCAAAAATGTATAAATAGTTTTTCCTGCTACAGAAGGATTGCTTTTGACCCACTTCAGGATAAGAGGGTTTGGTGTATGCAAGAACACAGGAGGTTTAGAACAACATCCAACTCCCTACAGCAGGGGTCCTCAAACTTTTTAAACAGGCCAGGTCACAGTCTGTCAAACTGTTGGAGGGCCAGATTATAATTTGAAAAAAGCATGAATGAATTCCTATGCACACTGCACATCTTGTATTTGTAGTGCAAAACACTTTAAAAAATACAATTAAAATGAAGAACAATTTTGACAAATATAAACTTATTACTATTTCAATGAGAAGTGTGGGTCTGCTTTGGGCTGATGAGATAGGGTTGTTGTTGTTGTGTGCTTTCAAGTCATTTAGACTTAGGTTGGCCCTGAGCGAGGGCTGGGTAAATTACCTTGGAGGGCCGTATCTGGCCCCCGGGCCTTAGTTTGAGGACCCCTGCCCTACAGTCATCTGTCTGCAGCACTTTGTATATGAACAGCACAAAGGAAGTTTCTCCTCCTAGACAATCTTTGGAAGAATAGATTAGGTGGGCAGGAAGGGTCAACTATGCACAAAACATACAAAAATCCAGGATATTTTGAAAGGAAAAAACATACTTGGACATCAATGTTGTGTTGAAGCCTAGTAGGAACATTTTATGATTAAGTTTGGATATACTTTCATGCCTATCAACAAATCCAAAGTCTTCTCCCAGGGAACATTTTGGAAACTTTATGATGCTTTGAAGTCAGCAGTTATTACATATTAAACTATTCTTCTTCAAAAAAAGTGTTAATAAATGATGATGATGATGATGATGATGATGACTGGATGATGAGATGGATAATGTTTTTAGTTAGGAGACGCAAATGACGTATGTTTTTATTACTTTTGTTTGGTTTTATACTATGTATTAATGTTTTAAATTTTTAATGATGTTCTTGGGCACTGAATTGTTGCCTCTGTAAACAGCCTGAGGGCTGAGAAGGGCAATATACAAATACAGTAAATAAATAAATAAATAAACTTTATTTATACCCTGCCACCATCTTCCTGAAGGGACGCAGGGTGGCTAATATGAGGCCAAGCCCAAACAATTACAATAAAGCAAAAATACATATAAAACAAACAATAAGATCAAATAAAAATGCTTAACAAAAACATAAAAATGCAATAAAAATAACAAAAACATAAAAGCAAATAATAAAATGCTGAAGGAATGTTACAAGGATGTGTAAGAAAGTGCTCTGTTACAAGGATCTTTGCACAGTGTAAGTGAAGAATATCGTGGATTCCATTTCATTTATGTTTTATTCCCTCACTCCCTATTGACTATGCTGGATGGGGATGAATTGGAATCAATAACATCTAGAGCAGTGGTTCTCAACCTGTGGGTCCCCAGATGTTTTGGCCTTCAACTCCCAGAAATTCTAACAGCTGGTAAACTGGCTGCGATTTCTTGGAGTTGTAGGCCAAAATACATGGGGACCCACAGGTTGAGAACCACTGATCTAGAGGGCTACACTTAGCCCACATCTAACTTATCACCATCTTTGTGAATATTAATAACCTGTCCAGAAATTAGTGGTAATGGTGCATAGATAGGTCTTCTGCCACAAGGTTTTTAGCTTCCCACAGAATGAATATTAATTTAGAACACTATCTGACGATTCCACTTCCGTTACCCTTAAGAAGAACATATACTAGGGCTAGGTATTATGCAAGCTGGACATTACTGTAACATCCCAAGAAGTGAGAGATTCTGCGTATGGGGGGAACAAACTATGGAAGATATTGAACATTTCTTGATTGATTGTCCAGCATATACTGAACTGTGATACAGATATTTACATCCAATATTATCCAACTGTAGGCCCTCCAACAGAAATGATCTTCTCTTGCAAGTAAACCTTTTTACTCTGAAAGCTATAAAAAAGAGCACATTTCCTGAAAGAAAAATCAAGAAAATAAGATTCTGACTGTAAATAGGTCAGCTGCTGTCTTTTCCTTTTTGTCTTGTCTTTTACTCATGTTGTATTTTGAAATGGTCATATGACTGGTCACATTAACTAATTAATTAATTAATTAATTAATAATAATAATAATAATAATGCATTCAGTAGTCAGCATGAAGCTCCCACAGAGTGCTGATGCCTCTTCACACTACAAATGCCATGATTTCATAGCATTGAGACATGCTAGTTAAAGTGGTATCAAAATGCATTAATTTTACAATGTAAACACACCTGCATTCACCTTTGTATTTAGGCAGAATTGCACATAGATTTTTTTTTTGTGATGTTGAAAGTACAATAAAGTTTTAGTAGATCCCAAAGAGAAACCATTAGGAGTTTTGGCAAAGAGGTTCCACAGTGTGACTACAAATTTGGCTGTTGTGTGATTCATCCTGAGATATTATCCATAAAAGTTAGGTGAAGGGAAATAAGCCTTTCTAGATGTTCTTGCTTATATTGATTGGCATTTTAACATGATAGATGAAACAATTGAAGCAAAAGATTATATGCCCTATTCTTGCACCCAAAGGCTGCTTTGCCTAAGATTATGTGTAATAACCTCTTCCAAAGATTATTTTCACATTAAAGCCTAAATGCCAACCAGAATCATGGTTATGATCTGGTCCCACGTAGTAATTAATGACTAGCTTTCTAGAAAATAATAGATTGATCGAACCACCAATCTCTTGGTCAGCAAGTACTGCAGTTTAGCGGTTTAACCCGCTGCACCACTGCAAACCCATAAAGTGATTTAGAAATATGCAATATGGTGCATTTTTGTGATAAGAGCTACATTTGTAGATCTAATGCAAGAAAGTGACACAGAAATTCTAAGAAAAGCTTTACTGACTATTATAAAAATGAGTTTATTTTTTACCATTTCAATCACTAACTTTTTATTATATTTAACAAGAAGTAATATTAAGAAGCAAGAGAGAGTTGTCATAAGGTCTATTTCACACTAAAGTCTGGGTCTAATTATATCCTAAACAGATAACTCTTGGGATTAATTATTCAAAGGGAACAGTTTAAAAATAGTTAATCTCTTTTACCCGCACTTAAAATAAACCCATGACACTCTTTGTTACCAACAATAGCCAAGATTATTTGGAACATGTTATGTGCTTGCCATTTGGGATGGGCATAGTTTCTTTTCTATGCCTTCAAGAGCCCTGCATTTTTTTCTCCCTCTTGCTTGTCAAGTTAGTTTATGGACTCAAATTATAAAGTTGCACCAAGAAGTTGTACAGAGATGAATCAAGGAATAACTCCTTCAATGGCAGCAGGTAGAAGAATGCAATCATATCAACAAAATCATTTTATAGATTTATATGGCTCTACCAATATGAAAAGCATTTTACAAGGCAAAATTAGAAACAAGCTAGGGAGTTTACTCAAACAAAATCCCAACAGTGGTGAAGGAAACAAGGGACACCAAAGAACAGAAAAACTAGCATTCATTTGTCTAGTACCATCTGCATCACACCACAAGAAACTCAACTCTGCTGGACTGGCCATGTTGTCTGAATACCCGAACACTGTCCTCCAAAGATGTTCCTATACTCCCAACTCAAGAACGGGAAATATTGGTGGACAGGAAAAGAGGTCTGCAGCACCGCTGGTCACAGCTGACCTCCTGTTAGAGCACTCAAGGGCCAGGGCTTCCCAGTTCTCGGTGTCTATGCCACAGTTTTTAAGATTGGCTTTAAACCCATCTTTAAATCTCTTTTCCTGTCCTCCAACATTCCATTTTCAGTTCTTGAGTTCAAAATAGAGCAATTGCTTTGGGAGACGGTAGTCGGGCATCTGGACAACATGACCAGTTGATGGTGGAGGACCATTGCTTCAATGCTGGTGGTCTTTGCTTTTTCCAGCACGCTGACGTTTGCCCGCTCCTTTGTCCAGGAGTTAATAATAATAATAATAATAATAATAATAATAATAATAATCAACTTTATTTGTACCCTGCCTCCATCTCCCCCAAGGGGACTCGGGCAGCTCATTCATAGCTATAAATATCTGTTCCTAGGTAATGCACTTTGTGCATCTGAAATAGATTTAAGTGTACAAAACTGTATGTAATAATTTATTTATCACCCTTAGTCTCAAAGGTGGTACAAGATCCCTTTGCATACCATTAGAAGCGGCAAGTCTCCTTACCAAAAGGTTATAAGGGCAACATTATGTACATCTACGCATAATGTGTAATCTGGCTCGAAGCATAACTGCAGAAACCAAGATCCATGGAAATCTGCAGGGCTTAATTCTAAGAAAATGTGTCAGCATTTTAGTAGCAATCTGTCTTGTGGTCTATGATAAAGATTCTCAAAATGTGAAGACGGCTTAATTTTTAAAAAAAATTGCACTCATTCACATCCATGTTGTTTCTTACTCATATTAATGTCAGCACTATGAGTGGACAGCAAGGAAATAAAATGTTACTTAACCAATGTATTTTCCAGCATAGGATTTTGGCATTGGAATAAATCGTCTCCTTTTCTTTTCTTGCCTTCCCCCGCAACTGGTTCAAGGCACAGTGTTGCTGGCTCTGGGAAGGAATGTGCCTGGCATCCTTTGCAGAGAAATGGAGAGGAACTCAACAGGGCAGCTAGCTTCACTTGGGATCCAGCTCAGGCTGGTTTGTGGCAAATGAACCTTTTCCAAAATTACTAATTGTGAGCTGTCCAAGACTTGTCAGTAACCACAACATTTTGGCGCACTAAAATAATAACTCATGATTAAGTAACTACTAACCTTCTGATGAGGTATTTGGATGTATCACTTAACTAAAAGGATACATTCATTTGCAAATCCATTTTTCAAGAACCTCTGGCTAAAGTATGTCCCCTGGGTGTTTCCTTGCAGCCCAAAGTGTTACATCAATGATAAATTTAGCTATTTACCATACGGGATGCAAAGACATGGTTCCAGCCGTTATTTATACTGCAGCAATAGCTGAAAGACTCAACTAAGAAAATAGTCCTGCTATTTGAAACTTGCAGATATTAACTCGTTCAAGGAAAGGGGGAACATGGAACACATTTCACAGACAGGAATTACGCCAATAAAGAACATACACCCAGAAACTATGTGGTTGAACCTTTTCTCCACTCCTTGCTATTTACCCTTAACATGGCTGTCTGATTTGTTTGGAATCAAAAGATGTCCATACCACAAGAAGAGTATACTGGGTTGATGCAGTAATGTCACTTTTGCTTCTCATATGCCCCATATACCTATGTATAAGTCTAAAAACTGTAGTCAAAAAATCAACCCAGAAATCCATGGGTCAGGGTAAGTACTATATTCTTTATTTCTTTATTTCTTTATGGTATTTCTATGGCGCCTTTCTCAGCTCGAAGGCGACTCAAGGCGGTTTACAACTGGCAACAATTTGATGCCACAATAGTCATAAAACACAATTAATAACATTCAAGGCATATTATAAAAACCTTATAAAATCATTAAAAACATATAATCACCACTGACTTCCTGTTAACTCATTTTCCATGTTCACTCTTTTCTGGTTCCATATTCATCAATTTTGCTGCATTTCCAAAGCCTTGTCCAAAGAGCCAGGTTTTTAGTTTTTTCATAAGGTCAGGTGGGACGGGGCCGATCTAATATCCCTAGAGAGGGAGTTCCATAGCCAAGGGGCCACCACTGAGAAGGCCCTGTCTTTCATCCCCATCAGATGCGCCTGCAACGAAGGCGGGATTGAGAGCAGGGCCTTGCCAGAAGATCTTAAGTTCCTAACTATATATTAACTCTTATAAAAAAATGAACCATCCCTTTTCTCTGAGTAGGATGGTGAAACGTCATAGCATAGTCCATCCCAGGAGAACTTTGGATAAGCACGGACTACCTCTACTCTTCATGACATGATCCTGCTTCTGGAATTTTTAATTGCCTCTTTGGAGAAATGGCAGTGATGACGGCCAGTTCTGGCTTCCTGAAATGGATTGGTACTTCCTGTGAAATTACTCAGACTTATTCATAAGTCTTATCAAAATCCATAATTCTGGTCCCAAAACCTGCCCTTGACTTATACATGAATATATGATAAGGAAATGTAATAGCTGTCAGATGATTACTCTGGCATGAAGGAAAGCACAGCATCAAGCACTTCAAATTAATTTCATACCAAGTCTTGCTCTCATGGAAGTTTACTTTACTTACTTACTTAGGTGATCCCTCGTTATCCGAGTAAGATTGTCCTCCAAGTGCGGTGTAAGTAGGTGACTGTGGAGCCCTATTCTTGACCTGCATGTTCTCCGGCAGTGAGGGCATTGGTTTCCAAGTGAAAGCAGTCTCGGTTGGGGTTGGCTTGACATGCCTTCCTCTTGGCACGTCTCCCTCTTTTGCCCTCTGTTTGTGCCTCTTCAAATTCTACAGCACTGCTGGTCACATCTGGCCGCCAGCTAGAGCGTTCAAGGGCGAGGGCTTCCCAGTTCTCGGTGTTTATGCCACAATTTTTAAGGTTGCCTTCAAGCCCAGCTCTGAATCTCTTTTCCTGTCCTCCAACATTTCGTTTTCCATTCTTGAGTTCGGAGTAGAGCAACTCTTTGGGAGATGGTGATCAGGCATTTGGACAACATGGCCGGTCAAGAGGAGTCGAGGGCATAGGACCATCGCTTCAATGCAGGGTAACAACAACAACAACAGTTTAATTTATATCCTGCCACCATCTCCCAGAAGGGACTTAGGGTGGCTTACAGAAAAGCACATGATAGTGCCATGAAACGCATAAAGTACAAATAAAATACATAAGCATTAATAACAATTAGTATAAAACAACATTTACAAAAAAATAAAAGCCTAACTGATTTTAAATAAAATACTCAATAAAATGTAGCAATAGCTAGTTAGCTACTATTAAAGTGGGCAGTACATCCATGTCGAGCATCCCAGCAACAACCAAATTACAAGTAACGTTATGTGCAGAGTCAATATTAATCAATTTGTTGGGTCATCTAATTTAGCTGATGTCTTAGCTATTGTTAAAGGTCAAAGGTAAAATACACATTCAGATTAAATATGAACCTTTATATATTACTTATATAAGGAGCCTTCTAATCAAGGTGAAAGAAGAAAGCGCAAAAGCTGGGTTGCAGCTAAACGTAAAAAAACAAACAAAACCAAGATTATGGCAACAAGAATGATTGACAACTGGGAAATAGAGGGAGAAAATGTGGAGGCCGTGACAGACTTTGTATTTCTAGGTGCAAAGATTACGGCAGATGCAGACTGTGGCCAGGAAATCAGAAGACGCTTACTTCTTGGGAGGAGAGCAATGTCCAGTCTCGATAAAATAGTAAAGAGTAGAGACATCAGACTGGCAACAAAGATCCGCCTAGTCCAAGCCATGGTATTCCCTGTAGTAACCTACGGATGTGAGCGCTGGACCTTAGGGAAGGCTGAGCGAAGGAAGATCGATGCTTTTGAGCTGTGGTGTTGGAGGAAAGTGCTGAGAGTGCCTTGGACTGCAAGAAGATCCAACCAGTCCATCCTCCAGGAAATAAAGCCCGACTGCTCACTGGAGGGAAGGATACTAGAGACAAAGTTGAAGTACTTTGGCCACATCATGAGGAGACAGCAAAGCCTAGAGAAGACAATTATGCTGGGGAAAGTGGAAGGTAAAAGGAAGAGGGGCCGACCAAGGGCAAGATGGATGGATGGCATCCTTGAAGTGACTGGACTGACCTTGAAGGAGCTGGGGGTGGTGACGGCTGACAGGGAGCTCTGGCGTGGGCTGGTCCATGAGGTCACGAAGAGTCGGAGACGACTGAACAAATGAACAACAACAACATTACTTATATTCATTATGGTGAATAGCCTGCCAGTGTCTTTAAGGCCGTGGGTTTGTCTTATGCCAAGCCTCATCTGTTTGGGGAATTTCCTGCAATTTGTCTGCATTTTGAATAATAGAAATTTGATTTAATTAAGTCTATATGAACTATAGAATGAATCATATATAATGTAAATTATTTTGTATTATGAAACTACTTTTCATGATTTGCTTTAAAAAGTTTCAACCCCTCCCCCCCCCCCCCCGAATTTTTTCTGGCTTCAGCTCTGCCTTCAGGAGATCACATGGAATACGAGGGTACGAGTAGTAAGCTTGATGGCCAAGTCATCATTTTGTCTCTCTTCCCAGTTCAAGGACATGGTCCAGTAAGTGAAAGAAGGATAATACAAGTGAATAACTGGCTTCACAGGGGGTACCACCAGGAACAATTAAGTTGGGCAAGGGATGGGTTGCACCTCAAAGAGGTTGGCAGGAAAGTATTTGCAAAGTGTCTCATAAATCTGATCACGATAGCGTTAAACTGAGTTATCTCAGGAAGAGAATTTAGCAAGAGACAATACGCCAACTGTTATAGAGCAAACAATACAAGAACTCACCAGAAGGAAAAAACTTAAATAAGCAGCTAGTGTCGACTGCCCATGATCTTTAGTGTCTCCCACACTAATGCACAAAGCATGGGAAATAAACAAAAAGAATGCGAACTCTTCATACAGCAAAGCAAATATAATTGGCATAACTGAAACCTGGTGGAATGAGTCTTATAATAGTATGTAGTTATAGGGGGGTGTTATCTATTTCTAAGAAATGAAACAGTAGTAGCATTGTATATCAAGGATGTTTGCACCTGTGAGAAGATCCATGATGCAAATCCTGGAAGCCATGTTGAGAGTATTGGGGTAAAAATTAAAGGGGGAAGAAACAACAGGGACTTGATTGTGGGGGTCCACTACAGACATCCAAGCTAGACTGACAATTTGGACAATGCATTTCTCAAACATGACCACACATTCAAAAAGGAGAGATATAGTAGTAATGGGAAGGTTTGACTATCCTGATATTTGTTGGGAGACTAACTCTGCCAAGAACATCAGGCTCAGCAAATTTCTCACTTCCCTTGCAGACAATTTCATGTCCAGAAGGTGGAAGAGGTAATGGGGGATCAGCTATTTTAGATCTGATTATAACCAACAGTGCCAATCTGGTTGGGTGGAATGGCAGGTTCCTCAGGAGGAATGTTTAAACATGGCTATTATGTCCCTTTTCAACCTTCTCTTCTCCAAGTTAAACATACCCAGTTCCCCATAGAACTTGGTTTCCAGAACTTATACTATTTTTGTTGCCCTTCTCTGGACACATTTCAGCTTGTTAATATCCTTCCAGAATTGGACACAGTATTCTAGGTGTGGTCTGACCAAAGTAGAATAGACTTTTACTGATTCAGATTAGAATCATATTAGCAGTTTTTAGTTCCTGCATCACACTGTGAATTCACATCCAGCTTGTGGTCTACTATGACTCCTAAATCTCTTTCACATGCACAATTGTCAAGCCAGGTGTCACTCATCTTATATCTGTTCAATTCATTTTTTCTTCCTAATTGTAGTACTATACATTGTATTTTTATGGAAAAGTGAGAGTGGCAAAACATCTTTCTTTCCCTGTAACATCTAATCTTAAATTTGCATCTCACTGATGCCAAGCATTGATAATCATGTTGGGATCCAGTACAGAGAAATTAGCCATGGAATCTGAGATCCACCTTCTAATTTCCTAGACTCTTTAAGAAGAAAGTCACTCCTGTTCTCGCAGAGCTTGTTACCCATTTATAAGTGTTCAGTGTGGTATATGGCCAGGTTTTATGAGGTTAGTTTCCATTCTTATGGCTTGATAATGTGGACCAAATATTTGAGTCACTCTGTTCTGCCTGTGAAGAGGTCCCAGGTTATCTGATGGACCATAATTCTTTCTATGAACTTGTGAGACGTCTACAGTCAACTGGGCGGGACCTTCTCTCTATCTCATAAAAGTGTGGGATTATTAGCTGCCTTGAGTCCCCACTGAGAGAGTGTGTAAATAAAGTTTAAAAAATGAATGAATGAATGAATAAAATAATAGCTCTGATATCTCTCTGGTTCCAATCTTCTGATCGCAACCCAATAGACATGATCATTTTTTCTCCATATACAATATACCTACATTTCTGTTGCTTTCTTTTTTCGATTCAAGTTCATTTCCCATCATGGTTAGCTGCTTTTAAGCTTAATTTTGATCCTGTCTATCCCATATGTCTGTCTCTCAGAGCTATTCATCAATGGAGTCATTTTGCTCTTTTCCAGGCAGCCGCTATTTAGGGTCATGCACTGTTGGGCACGAGGCAGTCTTTTTAGGCCCCCATATCCTTGTGTCTGGGGAAAGGTGCCAAACATACTTTCACTAGTTAAATTTTATTTTATGTATCTACTTAATTTTTATCCCACTTTTCTTTGGATTTAGGGACTCAAGTCGATAACAGAAGAACAAATGCATCAAAACATGAATATAAAAATTTAAGCAATTACATCTTTGTGTCATGGAACATAAAATATTAAAATAATTTAAAGGTACACTTCCAAATTTTAAAACTACACTCCCCCCCCCCCAATCCCACTCATATCATCACTAGCAGCCTGCTGCTCCTCATTACATAAATGCCCAATGACAGAGATAAAATTTCACCCTCCTGTTTGAGGTAGCCTTAGTTACCTCTAGACTGAACTATTGCCATGCTTTCTACGTGGGGCTACCCTTGAAGACGGCCCTGAAATTACAATTTGTCCAATGGTCGGCAGCCAGATTGATAACAGGGGTGTCTTACAGGGTGCGGTCAACCCCCCTGTTTAAGGAGCTCCATTGGCTACCGTCCATCTTCTGGTCCCAATTCAAGGTGCAGGTTCTTACCTATAAAGCCCTAAATGGTTTGGGACTTGCCTACCTTCGTGATCGTCTCTCTCTCCATGAACCGGCCCGAACTCTCCGATCTTCAGGGGAGGCCCTCCTTTCGCCCTTGCCAGTTTCTCAGGCTCACCTTGTGGGTACAAGGGAGAGAGCCTTCTCCTCTGTGGCCCCCCGACTCTGGAGCTCATTGTCCAGAGAGATTAGGAAAGCCCGTACTTTAGAAACCTTTAAAAAGAGTCTCAAGACCTGGCTCTGCCGTTGCGCTTTCAGAGAGTAGTCACATCATTTTATGCTATTGCTCCCTGAACGTTCTTGTCCCAGGATTTCTCCCCCCCCCCCCTTGTACGTAGGTTGTTTATTTCTCTGTCTCTCTATGAGTTCTCCCTTACAAACAGTTCTGCCCCTTTATCTCACCCTGAGTTTTTAAATCATTTTATGTACATGTGGCCTGCTCTCTGTCATTATGTTTGGTTTCTATGTTTTGTTTATATTCTTTATATGTTTGATGTTTTAAACTTTATTGTTATGTTGTTTATTTTACTGCAATTTGTATTTTTGTACTGTAATGTGTTGTTCGGGCTTGGCTCCATGTAAGCCGCTCCGAGTCCCCTTTAGGGGAGATGGTGGTGGGGTATAAATAAAGATTATTATTATTATTATTATTATTATTATTATTATTATTATTAAAGGCAAACAGGGATGGGACCATTATAGTCTCTTTAAGGAGGGAGTTCCAGTCTGGGATCAGTCACAACAAAACAAAACAAAAAACCCTCCCTTGCTCCTAGCAAATGCACTTGAGTGGGTGGTGGGACAGAGAGAAGGCCCTCTCGAGATGACCATACAGAGAGATAGGGCCCTTCTAATAACCTGAGCCCAATTTTGGTCCAATAAAAGAATAGCACATCTTACCTGAGTGGCCATAGTCGGCATCTAGTCTATAATAAATGCTATTTCAGATATAAATCACCGTTAGACAAAATTATAACCAAAACAGGTCAGTTTCAGTCATCTGTCAATCATGCATTCCTCTTACATGTAATGATGATCAAAGCAACTTTTAAGTTTAAAAAAAACGTGTAAACTGATTTCTAAGTTCATAAATATAAGGAGGCATTTTATAAGTCCCAGTTGTCCAAAGCCAGTAATCAGAGGACCTCAGATATGAATACTATTTTACATTCACATCCGTTCATTGTGGACATTAGATCAAGTTCCACTGAGATCATTCATCAGTATAAAGTATTTTCTGTGTTACTGACGATAGACTTTGAATGCAAATACATTCCCTAGCACTTATGTTAGCAGTAAGAACTTTATTTATAGTTAATAGGGGCTGTCATTGCCTTGAAAATTCAAATATAGCAAAAGTTAACTAAAGTCTCTTTGGATTAAATGCCATCCACTTGTCTTTGAGTGTAATTTTGAAGACACAAAAGTTGAACAGTTGGACAGTGCATGGTTTAAATAGCTGAGGCATGGCACGATGAGGACAGTAATAGTATTTCACTGCTTGGTTCTCTCCCTGACCTTGACAAGGGGAAGAAAATCCAAGTACTTAGCTTATCTTCATTCATCATATCAAGAAAGGGAAAAAATCATAAAACATCTCACATCAACAAACTAAAACTAATTCCAATGAGCAAGCTGGCAAGCCTGCAGTGTGCATTCTTTGAGTGTGCTGAGTGTTGCTTGTAGTCTAGCTAATTGGCTAGAAGGAATGTTTAATTGTTTATAGTATCCCTAATGAGCAGCAGGTATTGGCATGGCTGATGGGTGCTATTAATTTTATCTCACCCATCTCATTTGATATTATGCTGACAACTCTGACAAAATGGAAAGACCTGTTGGAGGGCGTTCAATATATTTTCATGACTGCGGTATAATGGAGACAATTCAATATGGTCACCATTATACCACTCCTAATTTCAAACCATGGTGTAAGCATAGGAGCAACCTACTGGTGGTATGAACTCCATACTCTAAATGACCCTTCCACAAAGTGATGTTCTCCATATGTGCCCTGTTACAATTATCTAAAGATAAAATGTCCATTCATGTCTGGAAGGCATCAGTTGCCATTTAGATACTTATAATACGGATTGGCGCCTTCAGGTAGCACCATGTGATTATTCCAATGAACAAACAGATTTCAGATATAGGTCTATTGCTCTGTCAACCATCAGGTCTCAATTTTTAGAGAAGTTGGATGTAATCACAGAATTAGGATGTGATTCTAAATAATGGGGACCTGTTTAGGTAGTGGACAGGATTAGCAGATGCACAGTCATTGGCTCTGAGTTGAAAGTAAAAGATGTATATGCTCCACCATCCCTAAAAGCATGGGTTCTCAAACTTTTAAAGCCAAGGGCCGGTCCACTGTCCCTCAGACTGTTGGGGGCTGGACTTTAGTTTGGGGAAAAAAAATGAAAGAATTCCTATGCACTTACCATATATGCTTGAGTATGAATTGATCCGAATATAAGACGAAACACCTAATTTTGCCACAAAAAACTGGGATAATTTATTGACTTGAGTATAAACTGAGGGTGGGAAATGCAGCAGGTAATAGTAAATTTCAAAATAAAAATAGATACCAATAAAATTACATTAATTGAGGCATCAGTAGATTAAATGTTTTCAAATATTTATCATATTTCAAAGAAAAACAGTAAACTAACTCTGTAAGTGAAAAAGTAGGGACAATAAAATAATATGGTATCAACAATAAGATGAAAATAATAATAGTAGTAGTAGTAGTAGTAGTAATAATAATAATAATAATAATAATAATAATAATTCATTTGTATCCCACCCTATCTCCCCATGGGGACTCGGGCCAGCTTCCAACATAGTAACAGGCAAATTTCTAGATATAGATCTATAATTTTATATACTAGTTTCACATATGCATTTCCTCCAAAATGTTTGCAAATCCTCTCTATATATGTGTATTCCCCTCCTGCAATATTTGCAAGCCCTATATATCTATGTTTATATCTATCTAGACAACTGCACGTGTGTGTTTGTGTATGCATTTCCTCTGCAATATTTGGAAGCCCTATATATGTATATTCATATCTATCTAGACATGTCTACATATATTTGTGTGTGCATTCCCCCGCTGTAATATTTGCAAGCCCTATATATCTATATTAATATATACCTATCTAGACATCTCTCTATACATAGATAATTATATTTATATAGGATTTGCAAAGACTTGCAAACATGTGAGGGGAAAATTCATATATAAAATTATTCATATATATTCACATGTACATACACATATAGAGATTTACAGATATATAGGTACCTCTATATATTTATACATATCTATATCTATATAGCATTTGCAGAGACTTGCAAACATGTGAGCGGAAATTCATATATAAAAATAATGTATACATATAGATATAGATATACAGGTGCATGGAAATCTTTAGATGTTTATACGTATATAGGAGTTGCAAAGACCTGCAAATATTCGAGGGGAAATTCAGATATAAAATTAATGTATATAGATAGATAACAATATATAGGTACATAGGGATTGCAAAGGTTTGCAGGGGGAAATGCCTATATATCTGTAGGAGAGATTAACAAATATTTCAGAGGAAAATGCTTTTATAAGATTAATGGATAGTCCTGACTTGCAAGGGCTTCTCTCCCCCTCCTTTCCCTTTTCAAAACATTCCAGCCTGGAGGAGAAGCATTGTAGATGCAAAAAAGAAAACACACTGTTTATGGAGGGGAAGATGAGAGAGAAATATATCATAGATTGTAAGCAATGGCCTCCAGGCTCCGCTGATCAGCATGACCGCATTATAAGCCAAGGGAGGCCTTTTCAGCCTGTAAAAAAGGTTTGAATAACTAGGCTTATCTTTGAGTATATATGTTATGTTATTTGTAGTGTGAAAAGACATGAAAAAACTATACAATATTTAAAATTAAGAATAATTTTAACCAAGATTAATTTACCAGCAGGCCCATAGCCAGGATTTTGATTCGGGGGTACTGAGTTTGATTTGGGGGGGGGGGGCTGAGTTTGATTCAAGGGGGGGGGCTGAGGATCTACCCTAGCAAACCTCTGGTATCATCATCCCAATACCCCCATGCATATGGGATATATTGAGCATGGTGATCAGATCATGATATGAATAAACATAACATAATGTACCAGTAAGGGTGGGGGCCTGGTAAATGATCTTGGAGGGCTGCATCCAGCCCACAGGCCTTAGTTGGAGACTCCTGCAGAATAATAATACACAACTTTATCAACAAAATATTGATAAAGCTGTCAGAGCTGTCAGAACATAGCTAGATGGGGAAAAGGGAGAGGTTCCCAAATTAGTCCGACAACAGAAGAATGACTTCTTTTTGTTCTTCACTGTTAAACAAAATACTTTGAAATTAATTACTGGTGCATATTAAAAATATTGTAACTATTCTCATCCAATTGCCTTTTGGTTTCTCTGGTCTGTAGCTCTACAAGCACCATCTCTGTCTCCAAAGATTTAACTTGCAACTATCTGTCCCAACAGGAGTATATTTTCCCTATTCTTCTTTTTGCTACATTCCTTGCTTTCAAAGCCCCTGAAATATGCCAGAAAGCCTTTCTTATGCTTACAATATTGCTAATTTTAAAAATATTGAGGTACCATGTTTAGGTGTTTTAGAGACTGGAGATGCACGGCAGAAATTCTAAGTACCAGCACTATTTTTGAATAACCAACACCAGAAGTGTGCGGTTATTCAAAAACCCATCCCACTTCTGGTCCCATTTTTGGTCCACCCCGCTTTTTATTTACAAGGAATGTCTTGAAATTGGGAGAGGAGAAATGTTGTTTCACAATCAGCTGGAAGTTATGTTTTCACCCTGGGAAGATTAGGCCAATTGGCAGCAATTGGAGGAACTGGCGAGGCTCCTCTTTCCATAATTTTTATGGCTATCGGGATGAAAATTGCCACACTTGGAGGACATATTTACAACTGCAAGTCCCCCAAGTTTCGGAACATTTGGGTCATCTGCTGATTTTAGGAGATTTTTTAAGTTTCTACAAATAAAGGAGGAAGGTTGCTGGACTAGTGCAGGAATACATACACACAAGCCAGAAGGTAGAGCTGGGGAGGGAATAGTAGAGAGTCAAAAAGGTGAACTAGAAGAAAATGCTATTTTTGTGGGGAGGAACTTAGGCTGCTGGTGCAGGACAGAGTACAGAAGACAGGGCTCGGGAAATCTCCCTTTGAAGACTCAAGTGAGTCAGACTATTCCCTAAACCTATCCCACACTCAGTCAATTTAAAGCAAAAAAAAAAAAACTCTAAAAAATTAAACACACACAAAAAACCCATTTTAAACTCACAGCCCTCCCCCAAATGCACGTCCACCCACTCCTCCCTAGAGAAATTACAAGTAAAATAGAAGGACGAAGAAAGGTTTTAACTAAGAAAATGGTTGGAATTTCCAAAAACCGATCCCTAAGCACTAAGAGAAGCAGCGACAGCACTAAGATAAAACACATTGAGCTAGCTAGTATGATCCCTCTGTCTCAAATGTCAGAACACCACAGAAAAACAGTAGAGCTCATCCTGGTATGTATAAGCCAGTTTTGTAAAAAGTCACGTGATCTGTTTTTTTTTTTTTCTGATTGTCTCTGGCAAGGCTAATGGGGGGCAGGGGCACACGTGTCCGGCTACTCTTCTCATGTGGAAGTTGATTCAGCTGGATGCAGCCAAAGATCAGCTATCATGTGTCCCGTTATTGCCCGTCTCCAGCTGCCCCCGCCCCCCATCCTATTTCCGGGGATCTGGCTACCGAGTCACCCAAGTCTTCCAAATATGGTTTATTTATTTATTTACTGTATTTGTATACCACCCTTCCCAGCCCGCAGGCGACTCAAGGCAGTTTACAGAGGCAATGATTCAATGCCCAACAACACCATAAAATATTTTAAAACTTTAACATATAATAGAAAACCATAACAAGATGAATAAAAACATAAATCATTAGCATCTCCTAGTTAAAACGTCCAATCTCATCATCCAGTTGTTCCATATTCCTATGTCTGTTACGTTGCATTTTCAAACGCTTGCTCAAACAGCCAAGTCTTGACTTTTTTCCAGAATGTTAAAAAGGGGGCCAATCTAATGTCCTTAGGAAGGGCGTTCCATAGCCGAGGGGCCACCACTGAGAAGGCGCTGTCTCTCGTCTCCGCCAAACGTATTTGTGACTAAGGTGGTATTGAGAGCAGGGCCTCCTCAGACGATCTTAAAGTCCTAGATGGTTCATAAGGGGAGATACATTCGGACAGGTAAGTTGGGCCAGAACCATTTAGGGCTTTCTAGGCTAAAGCCAGCACTTTGAATTATGCCATTAGCACACTGATATTGTATATCAAAACAATATTGTGCACAGCCCTACTTATATCCAAAAATCACTAGCTGAAGCTAAAACATTTCTGGTTGGCATCTCACTAAGTATATGCATCATTATAAAAATGACTTGGATTTACATAGAGGCAGATTACGCAGTGGGGAGATGTCCACATTCTCAGGAGAGTAGCAAGGATATAACTACATGTCTGGGGACAGTGTGCAAGTGGAGCCAGCAACATGTCCAATATGAAGTGATACACATTGCACATTGTTCAGTGGATGACCAGGGCTAAATCGGTGCATGCTGCCAAATTTAGCTCCGTGTGAAGAAGTCAATAGTGTTGTGGACCGTGCTAAACAATGGCACCATTTGCAAGATATCACAATACACATTTATTAGAAGGGTTATGTATCTGGTCAGCATGTAGCTGGGTCCACATACACTTATACGACATGGTCTCCAATGCAAGATTTCAGACAGAGAGCCTTGTTTCACCCTAATGACTAACAAATTAAGCTTTTTTATGCAAGAGCCTCCTTTATTATATGAATTCATTGGCAATTGTAGGATGCTGTTTTGCAAGATGACATTAATATCAAAAACAGAGACTGATACCAACCAAAGTAGACAGGATGCAATCCTTATGCAATGAAGAAGTCACACATAGGTCAGGGACAAGGTTGAGTGAAATCATGTTCATTGTTAAGTCTGATACAAAATTAAAAGTGAAGCTGATCTTCAGTTCAGAAAGAATACTGTTGCTCTACAGATATGATTACCTCGCAAACCTCAACAAGCCTCACCAGCATATTATCTAATGGTGTGGAATGCTGGGAGTTCTAGTACAACAACCTCTGGAGTAGGGCTACATGATTTCCGCTACTATTCTAAATTCTGTTCCAGTCTGCAAACTCTTGGAGCAAGATGGGAATTTTGTCTTTTGGGGTATTAAGAGTGCCTCTAGGGGTGGCCATGGATATATACAGGTGATTTTTTTTAGAACAGATTCTTTAGGAAAGATTGTAAATAGCAATCAAAATTGATTCATTATTTTGTTTAGTTTTTTAAAAGCATTTCCTTTCTTCTTTAGAAAAGAAATATACACAAAACAATATCTTTGGCATGTCTGCCTCCATGCGGACTCTTCCAAAAGTACTTCCGCGAAAGCAAGCATTGTGTGAGCCTGGCTATTAGCGCCCATAATAAATCTCATCTTTGGTCTTTAATTAGAGCTTATCAAACCATTGGGCATTACCAGAAGTGATCTCACTTTTTCTCTCTTCCAAGAATCTAGCTTAGACTGCTTAACTTGCTTTACAAACATGCTTTCTGCAACACCAAACAAGGCTTGTATGTGCTCGCCTGGCCACCTTAATACACTGTCTGGAGCTACACATCTCCCTTCCTAAGCACCAAGGAGACAGCAGGAGCAGAAGTGCCTTCCAAATGTCAGTGTTTCAGTTTGCAAGGAGGCACTTTGTTATCAGATAGTTTCCATTCAAGTCATTTAGCAAAGCTCACTAGCTGGCGTCGTTCCTTAGACTTCAAAGGAGAGGCACCGAGCATGCATCTAGCCCAGGGAATTGAGCGTCCATTTATTGGCTGCGTGTTTTTCAGATGCCACTGCCAAGGGTTAAAATGTTTACATACCCCCTGAATTCAAATGGCCCGTTACATGTCAAATGCCAATGGGAAAGACAGCTGGAGTGTCTAAACTGAGTGCTTTGATCTTACTATCTGTAGAAAGAGGTCATTTGGTTTCCCCCAAGAACCAAAGACATTTAGATGTTCCATGTGCGGCTCAAGCAAGTATATTATTGGATACATTTTTATATGCATTTCAGTGATTTAAATGTAACACCTACTAAATATTTATTTTAATGCATTTATTTGCTAACATCTTGTGTGTCAGTGCAAACACTAAGCTTGCTGTGCTTATGATGAATAACGCTTTGCAGAAAACTGAGGCAGCATGGGCATGCAGGCTGTTTTGCTAAACAGAGCCCTTGACCACTTTCTAAATAGGATGATTCTTCAATTGTATCTTTGGGTGACAATTTAGGGAGGCAGCGGGGGCTCTTGGAAACTCGGACTGCAGTTCTTCTTGCTGCTAGGGGTTGCTTAAACCCACTGACAGTTGAAATTTCAGTAACTTAACTGTGTGAGAGACTGTAGCTAGACTTCTTTGCTGTATGCTCCAATCTAGTCTTGATTCAAAAGAGAAGCAGTCTTCCATGTACTGCATGGAGGAGGGGTTTGATTATACGAAGAGAAGTTAGTATGCTTTACTGCAAAGCTGTTCAAAGAATTAGTAGGTGCAGTTAGTGTAAGACTCAGACAGCACTCCTGGATCACCCTCTTCATGTTGTGCCATAGGATATAACTCAATATTGAAGCTGGGCAGGAACGTTTTGCACTAAATCTATTACAGAACGGTTCTGGATAAGCTCTTCTGTCTTTCAACTATGCTTGCAAAGCTTTGAACACTTACTGCACTTGCAATTATAATTAGATTAGCATGACGTACCTAAACTGATCGTAGTAAAGCTGATATATGAAATTAATGTAATTTAATGACATATTTGAGGCTGGTATTATAAGGTCATTATCAATATTATTAATGGAGTCCTTATGTATTGTAAAGAAGTATTCTATGTACTTTATAACTTAATCTATTTGGAAAATATATATCGACTATTTATAAACAAGGATACAGATGGGCAGAGTCATGGGCAGGCAGCCTTAAAACCTAATTTATTGTTTTACTTTTACAATTAATAAGTCAAATATTAAAATAATTGTAGTCAAAACAATCAGAATGTTGAAAATTAGGTGAGGTTTGTAAAGCAGTTATTTGTTTTAGTAACTTTGAGCATAAATGAGCTATATACATATTTTTTTCATGGGGGAAATGCTAGAATTTACTTTTTTTTACTCTACCACATAGAATAAAGTTTATTCTGTCACTCTGGGCAATCATCCCTCCCTCCTAAACCTAGGAGTGACACACAGAGGAGCCCCAAATCTTACCTATGACGTGAAGTAGGGGTTGTCCCAGAGCTGTTCTGCCCCTCAAACCTCCAAATCTGGAGAGAGAGAGGTGGAGGAGAGGGATTGAACCAACCCACTTATTGGTCCCTGAGGAAGGAAGGAAGTTCCAGCACATGGCAAAAGAACGTATTTCATTCTCCTCTACACACACTTGAGCTTCACAGCTGCTTCCCTTGTCACGAGTAGCAATTTGCTCACTGTTCTAAAAAAGAAAGATGCTGAAGTCAAACCCCTCCCTTCAAGAAGCCATTTATCCTGACCTACAAGCCATAGGTCATTCATTAGTGGGCTTAACAAGGCATATATACTCTTTTCTTGACTGATTCAAGAGCACAGCCATGCAGGGAGCAAGACTCATACCAATTTTAGCTCGGGCAAATCCTGGCCTCTGGAGTTGTTTACTTAGAATGAGCCACTCTGAGTCCCTGCGGGGAGAAGGAGCAGGATATAAATATGTTGTTGTTGTTATTGTTGTTGCTGTTGTTGTTATTCATAAGCCACATGGGCCAACTAGACATGTAGAGGTTGCATTATTGTGTGGGATTAAAATGGTTAGATTGACTGTACAGTAAATTACAACTGTGTGTATGAAGGCGGAGTGACTGTTAGCAGCCTGCAAGGAAACAGTGTGTCTTATGAGTGCCATTGTTGTTGTTGTTGTTGTTAATAGTATTAGTATTATTCTGACACAAAACCACAGTATGTCACAGCAAACGAGATCTCTATGCTGGATTTCATATCACAAAATCACAAGCCGAACACTTTCCAAGCATCTAGGAGTGTGATGTATTTTCGAATGATGTGTGCAGATCCAAGTAAGGTGGCCTTTTGCAGTTGACAGATCATGATTTTGTCAATGCTCATTGTTTCCAAATGCCGGCTGAGATCTTTTGGCATGGCACCCAGTGTGCCGATGACCACTGGGATCACCTGTACTGGTTTATTCCAGACCCTTTGCAGTTTGATTTTGGGGTCCTGATAATGACTGAGTTTTTCCTGTTGTTTTTCCTCAATGCGACTGTCACCTGGTATGGCGACATCAATAATCCAAACTTTTTTCTTTTCCACAATCATGATGTCTGGTGTATTGTGTTCCAAAACTTTGTCAGACTGGATTCGAAAGTCCCACAGTATTTTTACATGTTCATTTTAATAATAATAATAATAATAATTATTATTATTATTATTATTATTATTATGACATTTACGTGCTAATATTTTAAAATATAGCAAACATTAACATAAAACATAAAAATTAAGTCCAGAAATAACAATAAGCAGAGTCATTTAGTTAAAGGCCATAAAAGAAACATTAAAAAGGGAGACTTTTTTTCTTAGCAAGGAAAGAAAACAATGAAAGGTAGCAGAAAGCTCTCTAAAAAGGGAAATCCACAGAGCTGTTGCCACCACTGAAAGGTATTTTCTCCAGTTGCTATTCATTAAAAGAAGAACACAGCTCAAAAACAATTCCGTAATTTCACCTTGCCTGTTAATTTATTTGCAAACTTAGTAATGGAATTATGGTCAAACACCCTATGGACAAATTAGAAAGTTTTAGACTGGTTTACTATACATCTTACATGCATTTTTGCAAGCTTTTCCTTGTGTCAGATGACTTGTAGCCCCATCTACACTGCTATTTTAATGCAGTTTGAAATTGATGGTGCCTGAGGGGGGATCAGTGAAAATGGGGTGTTCATGATGAGCATACATTCTTTTTCTCAGTACTTTTCTTGCAAAAGAGTTCTTGCTCTTTTTTTGTTCCACCCACTATACAAAAAACTACTGTCTCTGTGGCCCACTAATGGAGGTTTAAGTGGTTGAATGTGGAACATGCAAATGCATGTTTTTCAGATTATGAACAAATTAATTTGTCCCCAGCTCCACGGTCAGCTGATCTTGCCAATGTTTTGACAACTAGCATGGCTTGTGGCTGCAAATACAGAGTGTTGCCATTTCCACAAGGATCAAACTTTTAGCTTGGAAAACTGATTCTTAGATCTTTAGTAAAGGGGTTTGGCATAGCAAGTTGGGAAAAAGCTATATCTAAAAATCTCCTGTAAGTCAGACAATATATTACCGGTGTAGAATAATGGCCCAAGGTCTAAGGCTGGGGTCCCTAAACTAAGGCCCATGCAGTGTGCTTGGGAATATGTTCATTTCTTTTTCAAATGATAGTCCAGCCCCCCCCCCCCCTCCAACAGTCTGAGGGACTGTGAACCAACCCTTGGCTTAAAAAGTTTGAGGACGCCTGGTCTAAGGCAACATCATTGATAATCAATAGTTGTGGAGTGGATGGATGTTAAGACTGGGCATGTCTCAGTCACACCAAAAGGGAAGATTTCAGAACTAATGCATTATTACTGTTTCTGATAAACGCTACTAGTACTGTGTGTATGATCAGGAGGAAGTACTGGTAATTTTATTTATGAACGAACAATACTACAAACCCCTCAAAAGGTTCTGTGTCTTTTTTTTTCCTGGCCAGAAAA
Organism: Anolis sagrei; assembly: GCF_037176765.1. Classification (NCBI taxonomy): domain Eukaryota; kingdom Metazoa; phylum Chordata; class Lepidosauria; order Squamata; family Anolidae; genus Anolis; species Anolis sagrei. The sequence goes on along the minus strand of NC_090023.1, from coordinate 143,747,645 downwards.
GAGAAAGTGTGTTAACAATTGTGCTGACTACAGTGAAATGACACATCAAAGACTCCGGAGAGTAGTTTAAAAACATGTTACTCATTAAGTTGTCACTTTCTGCTGTTATTATGGTCATATTTTATAGATGAAGAAGGAGAACTATTATATTTCTCATAGACCCCCGAGTTATGCCTTGCTGAATGTAAGAGTCTGCTGATTAGTGATTCTCTGCATGTGCCTGCTGGCATTCCCTTGAAAAGGGCGACTGGAAATCATGACTAGCATTAGCAATTTGTTCTTTTAATCATGAAGCAACTGGGAATCTGTTTTTTAGAGTGAATCAAATTCCATCAGAGCCCAGAAGCACTCAGCCAGGACTGAGTCACAGGTATTGCTTGCAAGAGCATTTGACATTGGAAAGAGGGCCTTTGCATGACCCAACTGCTCCGCTGCCTGGTGAATCCTTCCAAACAGGTCACTTGGCCTCCTTACAAGGAAACACTACAAAAACCTGATAATAATAATAATAATAATAATAATAATAATAATAATAATTTTCATTAAAGCCCCTCCTTTTGGCTTGAGGGTTAAACAACAAGGTTAAAACAGAGAGATAAAACACAAGACTATTAAAATACATATAAAAGAATGCATATATTATTCCCTGAGGCTCTCTAGTAGAGCATGGAGAAATTTCCTTTTTTCTCCGGCTTGTTTGCTCTACCTTTCTGTAGCCAAAACAAAAAGCAAGCTACATATTCAAAAATATCGTGCCCAGAACACATGAAGCACATCAATTCCACAGTAAAATGCAGGTATAGTGTTATAGTTTTCTGCCTTCAACGACTTCAAATAATTTTGAAAACACTTCTTAGCAAGTTTCGTGAAGGGCTCCCCACACCCTTTACATTTGTCAAAGGCCCCTTCCACACAGCTGTATAAAATCCACTTTGAACTGGATTTTATGGCAGCGTGGATTCAGATAACCCAGTTTTAAAGCAGATATTGTGGATTATCTGCCTTGATATTCTGGGTTATATAGTTGTGTGGAAGGGCCCCAAAGGGAAATGAAATAGGGGACTCTCTGTTTCATCTTGAATATTTTTCGCAGATTTGTCTCCGTATTTCAATGGTCATGCCATCCTACTTTTTCTTTTCTTTTTTTACAAATTGCTTATAAATGTAGAATCTGGTTGCTTTTTTAAAAAAAAAAAAGTTACATAGCTGGGCATACAAAAATCTGGACATGGAGCCCAGCTTCTGTTGAATAGTAACACTGAAGGTTATGGCAAATTTTAGAAGGGTTCAAAATAGTTGAGGCTTAAAATGAAGAAGGATCCACTCTTGCCCTCAACGTTTCACAGATGAACACCAGGATATGTGGGGTTAAGCAACATCAGAGGGTGCTCAGCACAACAAAGTTATTAAAAACACACTGAGACTACTGTTGCTGCTCCAAGACTACAGTGAAGGGCAAGGCTCCCTCTCTTCTCCCCACATTTTTGCACTTTGAAAGCAGTTTATACCAACTGAATTAAGCAGTGAACCAAGGTAGAAAGTGGGAGGTGGAAAGAAAAAACTGGAATACTTTGAAAAGGAGATAAAAAAAACAGAGGGCTATTTCTGCCAAATTGAAACAATTGAGAATCTCATCTGTTGTAAAGGGGGAAATTGATGCTTGGCTAGGTTAAAGTAACTCTTTGCATTCAGTTCTCTGTGTTTCTGAGCTTTGAATGATTAGATGGGCTATTATAGTAATTTCATTTTAGTCCCTAGTTACACCCGAGATCAATATTTCTTCATGCTCATAGCAAGATGAGAAAAAATATCCAGCTGTATTTAGGTTACTAATTTTACTCCTTTTTTCCAAGACTCTTCTTTGTTGTACTTTGAGCTGCAATGTCTGAATGAAACATTGCAGCTCAAAATGCAGCTATGGTAAATTTGAATTTTTTCAGAGGTACATTTCAAATTTACCACAGGAGTTTCTGAGGGATAGAGCCCCAGAACCCTGTCCTTTCCCTCCCTGTCCCTTTGTTCTGGTCTCCTCACTACTGCCTTGCCATGTTAAGGGGCACAGTGAGGAATTAGGAGATTGGCATTCTGCTGACATTCAGAATAGAATACCCTTTGAAGTTAAGGGTCTCCAGTCACAACAGACTTCCCAATCATCTTCATTTGAACATTGTGGACAGTTCAGTAACTGAAGCCTGCATCCTACTGCTTAATTCCAAGTAGAATAAGCTCACCAAGGCCATGTTTATACCTCAGTCTGTCTAAATGTCAATCAGGTCTGCAAGTAACCAAATTCAGTACGGGACTTATCTGCGGTAATATGTTCTGCCATAGAATTCGGATTTCCCCCCAATTTAGAGCCTGTGTGGACAGTTGGGCTCTATCCTGTATTTCCTCACCTGTGGTCAAGGTAATGCAATCCCCTTCACGCTATGCCTGCTGTGTTGTAACAAAACTCAGACAAGGGTCCTGTCTATTCTCCATCATATGCCATGATGCCAGCCAGGGCAACAAGATGCCAAGGAAGGGGGGAGAGGACGGAACCAATCCACCTCATTTCCCTTGGTGCTCTATGCTCCATCTAATTTCATGCCATGGAAAGGGGAAGAGAGGAGGGACTCTCCCTTTTTTCCTTTCCCAGCACTCCCTTTTGACCTGGCTGACATCACAGCATGCAATAGGGAACAGATAGGACCCCTGTTGTGGCTGGACACCACCATAGCACAGGGGTGAGAGGGAGTTAGGTTGGAGTCCCAGGGCCAATCTAGCATTCGGTCCCAATTCAAGGTGCAGGGTATCACCTCAAAGCCCTGAATGGTTCGGGACCCACCTACCTTCGTAACCGCATTTCCTTCCATAAACTTGTATGATCTCTTCGATCCTCTGGGGAGGCCCTCCTTTCATTCCCACCTTCATCACAAGTACGACTTGTGGGGATAAGGGATAGACCCTTCTCAACTGTGGCCCCTCAGCTTTGGAACTCGCTGCCTAGTGAGATTAGGCAAGCCCCCACCCTGGTAGCTTTTAAGAAAGACCTAAAAACAGCTTTTCCGATGTGCCTTTGGCGAGTGAACATATATTCCACATTTTGTCTGTCCCAACTACAGTTCCGTCCTCATGATGCACTTCATTTCCACCCTTAATGAAGGTCTAACCCCATTGTTCATCCTTTCTGAATTTCTCCCTCAGAAACACATTCTCCCACTACTTATCTCATCCAGGGTTTTATTAATTTTATTAATTTTCTCCTAGTACATTTGGCCTGCCCATGGTATTCTACTTCTCTATCATGTTATTTTGAAACTGTTTATTTTATTTTGTTATTTCATATATTTATATTGATGGTATTTTTGCTTCTTTGTATTTTATTTTGGTGTACTGTAACTTTAGGCTTGGCCTCATGTTAGCAGCCCTGAGTCCCCTTTGGGGAGATGGTAGTGGGGTACAAATAAAGATGATGATGATGATGATGATGATTATTATTATTATTATTATTATTATTATACAAACCTGATTGACCCTGGGTTTTGAGGTGTGTTTATCTGACCTGAAGCAATTAATTGAACAGTGACTGAATACATAGACCATTTTTAAAAAAGATTTTATAATGTGCAGAAATGGATACTGAATTGCTGATAGCAGTGCATCAATCATAGTTTCATATTTTTTACAGTCAGCAGAATTTAGGTCAATTAATATAAATTAACAAATCTCTCCCCACCCTAGCTCTTCTAACTAAATGAAGACAAAAAGTAAACACATTACAGAAGGCCCCGGGAATTGGAAACGAACAAGTGTGAAAGGTATTGTCTTTAGGAGTTTCAATATTAATTGGCTCCTTCCTTGGCTTGGATGGAAGAAGGGGACATAAGTCACCTGCACCACTGTGTGTAAGCGGGGAAAGAACAAATAGGAGGAAATTATTGCTCCTGCCTTTTTTAGAAGATCTACTTGCGAAGAAAGGAGCCATATTTTCCTCCTACCCTTCCATATACATTTCCTTTTGAGCTCACTGTGATGTGTAAACAAGCAATTGAGTGGGGGAGTTGTTCTAAAAAAACAACTGTACATATTAGATGTAATAAATCTTCCAGAATTTATATTCTGTCTTTCATCATTTTTGTTTGGTGCTATGGGACAACTCTCAGTATTATTATTATTATTATTATTATTATTATTATTTTAGCTTACACTTTTGCTGTCCCTTTTAGTCTCCCTTTTATTATCTTCCATTTCATCTTCCGATTTATCATATACACAGAGCCAGGAAGATCAGTGTTCAAATCCTTGCTTAATTGTGAATACTCAATATATGCCTGATCCCCAGCCTATTATTTCTCATAATGTGCTCCTCTTCATAAGATTATTGAGAAGAAAAAGGAGGAGGAATAGCTGCCCCTTTAAAACCTTTATACTAATGAAAATAAGTTGTCTCAGTCCATTAACTAATGCGCACTCGGAATATGAGTTTTAATCAATTATTTAAGTTAGTCACTCAACGTTCCCACGACTACAATAATAATTAGATCAGCATGACGTACCTAAACTGGATGACTGTATAGTTTCATAAACCTTCTTAATCCACATAAAATCAGTGAAAGCAAATTTGTGTGTAGGTCTGTTTATATAACTTTATTTCAGTTCCCTATAAATGAAATATATGTATTTCAAATTATTTCATAAAATGTCAAGTCTGCCACAGTGAAGCTAGGGCCACTGTAAAAAGTGACTCACAAACTGAGTTTAATATCTTTCTTCATCATAAAGTCAATGCTGCGAAAGGAAACATTAATCATAGTTAATTGTCCAATATGCTGCAGAAGGCAGTGTGGTATCTAAACCTATCCAACTGCTTTCTGCAACATATTGGTCAACTAGCTAGAATTAATGTTCCTCTTCACAGCATTCAAAAATGTGGTTCTTCCCGCAATCTTCATTTGCAAATTTTCACTATTTCTGGATTTTAAAATGGCCTGCTCTTGTGGAATTCCTTCCATATTTTCCCTATCTTTAAGAAATAATTTCGTAACTATAATAACAAACCCATTCACTCCCAGTCTGTTGTACTAAGCCTAGAAAAGCTAATTCAGGAGGCTGTGAGGTTACAGCTTATGTTTTGTTTTGCTTTTTTTTCTTGGTTAAAATATTGCTCCCCAAAATGTAAGCAAAAGAACATAAAGCATAAAGACTTGAGATCTTACAGGCAAATGCATTATAATATTAAATAAGCACGTGAAGCTTCATTCTCTGTGCAGTCTTGCATGCTCCCATTCAAGAAGAGAGTTAGATCAGGCAACTAGTATAATATTTAATATAGATTCAAATTCAGAGTTTTTATACAATTGTAGTTTTATGATTCTCTCTAAAACAGAGAATGTTCAAAAAAGAGAATGAATTTGCTCAAAATAATTTTAACTGATTAATTGATTATTATTTTTTGCACAAAACACACCCAGATGTCAGGGGAAAAGGCATTGTTGATATTATTTTATTGTTCAAAAAAAATTCAAAAATTTAAAAAGAAAGAATTCAATAACTCCCTTCCTCTCTCTCAATGTGATATATATTCATACTAACATAATCTGTGTCAGGATTCGAGAGATAGATGGAAGGAGTTATTGAATGATATAAGAGGCTTTGGTCATAGTTAGCAATATTTTCAAAATTAAATTATGGAAGGTGCATTTTATAATATTACATTTTGTAATGTTTCAAACTTATACCAGAGTACACTTATTTGGCGTCAATATATATTTTTTGTCATGAGTAATACAGGCTAGGTACATAGAGAAACGAACACAACAGACTCTAAATTCACTACCTTTGTGACTTCTCACACTTGAGATCTTTCAGACCATAGGTTACGGGAACTGTTTTCCAGAAGGTGTGGCAAAGGACTTCGCTCAGTAACCCAGGTGTCTGTTCCTCACATGAGTCAGTTGTACACCTGCAGAGTAAGAATAGGTATCCATCAGGTTAATGAGCAATTCGGAGTTAATAATATGAACAATTGTTCTGAGTTGCTTGCGAGTGGTACAGATGGATTCCCCAGGAGAGAATTCATGTAACCGATTGCAGTAACTTGTGCCAGTTATCTAGATCTAAGGAGGCTACTGAAAGAGCTCACTGAAAACCTAAGCAGGCATGACCCGTTGTTTTTAAATGGCTTAAATAACATTACAACTGCAGGTAGCAACTTATCTTTTTCTTTCTTTCTGGAAATAATTAATGAAGTCTTTTGAAATTGTTGCCCTAGATTGCTTTGAGGTGAGATTTTTTTGTGTTTTCATAGCATAAATTCCAATGCACACAATGTGTTTTGTTTTGTTTTTCTTTGGCATTGAATGTTTGCCAATTTTTGTTGTAAACTGCCCTGAGTCTGTCCCTTTTGGGAGATAGGGCAGAATAGAAATAAAATATTATTAATATTATATTACTGACACAAAAACACAGTATGTCACAGGAAACGAGATTTATATGCTGGATTTCGTATCACAAAATCACAAGTTGAACACTTCCCAAGCGTCCAGGACTGTGTGATGTATTTTTGAATGATGTGTGCAGATCCAAGTAAGGTGGCCTTTTGCAATTGACAGATTGTGATTTTGTCAATGTTCATTGTTTCCAAATGCCGGCTGAGAACTTTTGGCACGGCACCCAGTGTGCTGATGACCACTGGGACCACCTGTACTGGTTTATGCCAGAGCCTTTGCAGTTCGATTTTGTGGTCCTGATAATGGCTGAGTTTTTCCTGTTGTTTTTCCTCAATGCAACTGTCCCCCGGTATGGCAACATTAATAATCCAAACTTTTTTCTTTTCCATAATCGTGATATCTGGTGTATTGTGTTCCAAAACTTTGTCAGTCTGGATTCAAACGTCACACAGTATTTTTGCATGTTCATTTCCCATCATTATCATTATCATTATCATCCTTTCATTATTATTATTATTATTATTATTATTATTATTATTATTTCAGAGAAGGAATGAATTAAAGTAATCAGATTTATAGATGTTAGAAACTTAGCATTAAGAATGTGGAATTGCTACCAAAAGCTACTTTGCATTTGCGTGCTCAAAGCAAAATACCTCCAAACCAATGCTGGTCATGGGTAGTTAAAGAGGTTAATGGTGAAATAAATGCACTTTTTGTTATTTGTGGGCAGATATAATATTCTTTTTCTTATATAGTAAGTAAATCAAAACTAAGCAAAGCCATATACTATGTAAAAATATACACAGGGAGAATTCATTTTGAATATTATAGCAGGCTTATTGATATTTCAATAGCTTCATTTGTATTTTCTAGACTTTTAAACACAGATGCCTAAAACAAAACAAGAGGCTGACTCAGAATATAATCACAAAGAATCACAAAAATAATGTGTTGCGATCACATCTTTTTTGGATGGGAGATACAAAAAAAAAAAAAAGGAATCTTCTTGTGACTTGGTTTCTATCAAAACATTTGACCACTTTTTGTTTGTATGCCCCAAATATGATAATATACAGATGAAATATAAGAAATGCAGTGTTATCAATAGCAAGAGTGTTATAAAATTTCATACCTTCTGAATTACTCTGATGCATTCTTTAGCGAGACTGTTGCAAGTATTATTCTTGAGATTAGTAATTTTTAAACACATTTTTCTTTTATCTGTGACTTCCTTTTGCTATACATGTCTGTGCTGTGATCTTGTTAGCGTATGCCAATAAAGGCTGGTGTTGTTGAATCACAAAAATCGTTCAACCCTTTGTTTCAGATTAATTTGGAAAATGAATGCATAATACAAGTATAATTTTTTGAATCCCAGATTTCAGCCAATTCCAGCTGCTTTTAGTAGACAAGGAAGGATGAAAGGTGGTTTCATATTGTGAAATATGCAGTTTTCTGTGTTCACCAAACTTGCTGAAGTGTTTCATAATTGAAATACTCTTCTAGCAGTTACTCATTTCACCTGAAAACTCAGCAAGGTCCTGTGTAATGCAGCAAAGGTGCCTTATCTTGCTGCTGCCTCGAATACAAATTACCATTTGGATACATTTTAAATCCAGCTATAGACGTTCTGGGCCACTCTGAGGTTCTGGCTTTGTGCTGTGCTAATGAGAAAGGGACCCGATTTAACATAACGCAGTAAACCTCACAGGGGTAGTGAAATAATTTATATTAGTCCTGTGTTACTGGCCAGGTAACTGCATCAAAGAAAGTTTGTTACCTCATTTCCCCTAAATAATGATCTCAGCCATGTACATGCTCAGCATCAAACTATCTCTTCTGGGTTCTTTTTGACATAATTTTGGCTGCAAGGAGGGTCCACGAGCCCCTTCGTCTGATGTCACTGTATCTATAAAATCACACATTTACAGTAAGCAGGCAGAGCTTTCCCCTAATTAAAATCCTCTGTCAATACTATGCTACCGTGGTTGTGGAAAGTAATTTTGTGGCAAAAATTTAGAAATTTATTTTCCCTTGGATTTCAAGAATATTGGTATCACTGAGCCACTAAAACTCAGTAAAATGTTAGAGGTGGTTGATTTATAGTTAATGGATCTGAACATTCAGCCCTTGCACATCTGGTTGATCAGACAATTTCTTAGGCCACACAGCTATATAAAATCCACATTGAACTGGATTATATGGTAGTGTGGACTCAGATAACCCGGTTCAAAGTAAATATTGTGGGATTTTCTGTCTTGATATTCTGGGTTATATGATTGTGTGGAAGGGTCCTTAATGAGAAAGGCTGGAGGAATACTTGTCATCAGGAAATTATCTTAGAGACTTATGTTGCCATTATGAACTGTGCCCATGGACCTTTGGTAGTTAGATATTGCTATAGTGATCACAATTTCTTCTTTCCGTTACAAATATGATTTTCCCCCAAATCGTTTGCAAAAGTTAAATATTGTTGTAGAAGGAAAACGTTTTTGTGATTTGTTTTTTAAAAACACATGCTGGAAGATTGTCACCCAAATGGCAAATAATCTGACAATTGCTTCTACTTCGTGGTCTTCTGTTACACAAGTATTATTGGTGAAATTATTATTTTAAATGTTTAGTTGTATTCACAAGTATTAATAGGGATGTTGCATCATACTGTTGTGAAAGTATTTTTAATACCAGAGGATTTGTGCTTTTGGGACATATTCATTTTGACATTCATCCCCAATAAAACCAGATAGAAGTGATGATATAATGATCATATAATTCAGAATTAATCAAGGCAATGCCGCCTTTAGTTTTACTGAAAATGAGTGCCTCTTTTGCTTTTGTTGCTTTCCCTTTCTTTTTGTTATAAGGCCAGATCTTGTCATTCTTGTGTATCTTTTAGGAATAACATCTGAATAAACAGAATTTAAACTCCGTAAGTCAATAGACCTTAAGTAATAATGCCTAGATGAATACGTTTTATTGATTAGCCTATCAACTGTTTGAAAACATTTGACAAACACATTTGACACATACAGCATACGACCCACATTACAAAAATGCCTAAATAATGTGAAATGTGTGTGTATGTCTGTCTAAAGACAGTATATGGAGTGTTAACACACAAGCTTATATTATTTATTAGCTTAAAAGCAGATGTTTAAGAACAATAAAGAACATGAATAGAAAATATAAAAACAAATAATATAATCATAAATATGATGTGTTGTCTGCTGAAGTATAAAGAAATGATCGCGTGACAAATATAGCTTATTTAGCCATGTGTCATTAATGTCATGTAACATCGGACTTTAAAAGAATCTTACTCCAATATGGTAAATATAAGAGGAAATAGAGAAAGGTTTAATTTACAACAGTTGTGAAAATTTGCTTTAAATGGATTAAATGAATCAAGAAATTGCAAACAGATGATTCCAGGTGCACAATATGTTTTTTCAATGAAACCAAAATATAAACCATGAATCTGGGTGCCTTGTTCCAATGAAGTCAGTGGGAAGGAATGAGAAGGAAGTGTGCATGGGATTGCAGTCTTGAAAGTGCAATGCCACTCTGATCTATACAGATGCATGTTTATGGCATTAAATGGGACTTACTCCTAGTAAATGCATGTTGGATTACATCTTTATAGTCGTGCTAAAGAAGTACCTTTTCCCATATAATTTTTATTGCAAAATAAATGTGAAATGGGGCATGGTTCAAGAGTGGATATGGAACAGGATCATCTTCATCTTCTTCTCCAGTTATCTAATACAAAAAAAAATCTATGATGTTAAAAAGAAAAAAAACCTTTTATACTAATCTAAAACTGAAGGAAAGATAAAGGGCGTGTAGCATTTTGAAATTAAGGAGATAGAAAAGTTGGGAAATAGAAAATAGAAAGCTCTAACACTTCCTTCCTACCCTGCCTCTGCTGTCTTCTTCATAATACTAAAAATGTCAGAAGAGAATGCTTCTGGGACATGGCCATACAACCCAGAAAACTCACAGCAACCCAGTGATTCTGGCCATGAAAGCCTTCAATAACACAAAAACTATTCTTTTTGTCATAAAAACCTATCTCTGGTAGATTAACTTTCACTTCATTGGGCATCCTGTTATTCTTGTCACTAACTTCTCAATTTTTTCTTGTTATTTCTACATCTTTGCACTACTAATTTTCCCTTAATGCTATATGTTCATTTTCTTTTCTTCTTTTAAATAATCAACAAAGGACTACCCTTCTTCTTCAGATTTGGAGGGATTTGGCAATTTTATAAGCCTAGTCAGTTTGTCCATCTCTGCCATATCCAACATTTTTGTAATCCATAAACCTTGAGTGGGAATTTCTTCTCATTTCCAACAGTAAGCATAAACAATCCTTGCTGCAATTGCCATGAATAAAAAGAGTGTCAGGAACTTTTTTGGTAATGTTGGATTTGTAAGTCCCAACAGAAAAGCTTCTAGCTATAGTGGTGCTTCATTTTAAAGATGTTTTCAATGTTCTTATGAATTATAATCATTTTTTTTGTTTTTGCTCTAGGACATGTCTACCACATCTGATAAAATGTTCCTTCTTTTTGATGACATTTTCAGCAAACATTTTAAAATTTTGGTTCAATCTTTGCTAATCTTTCCGGCATCATGTACCATCTATACATCATCTTGTAAAATTTTCACTTAGTCCATGACATCTTGTGAATTTAATCTTTGCTTTTCACCTCTGTTCCCATTTGCTTAGGTGGATATTATGTCCCACATTATTTGACCACTGAATCATACAATCTTTGATTAGATGTAATTCTGTGTCTAATTTTAGTAATATTTTATAGACTTTTGCATTCTGTTATTCCTTGGACTATAAGAAAAAATTATCCATTTCATTATCTTTCCATTCAATGCCTATCTTCTTATCCATTCAGTATCTATCTTGTAGTTGTTATCTTGTACTTGTCTAATGCCTATCTTCTTATCTATTAGGTATCTATCTTGTAGTTGCCCTCTTGTTGTAGTTAGCTTTGATTTTTCAGATGAGTTTCATTTTGTTATCCAATTAACACCTGTTTATACGTGGGCCATTGGCCTCCCCTCCAAAAAATCTCTGTCTGATGGTAGGCTTCTTTGGTAGATGTTCACAAAGGTATTTTTTGTATTTGTATTTTTTCCATACTCTGTATTGTGTATTTCTTAGCAGGTAGCTTTTAAAATTGGAATCAATTAATGTTTTTTCCCCGCATATTAAATATGCCTGTCATCCATATCTTAAATCATGTCCTTCTAATGTCAGTACTCTTTTATTGAAGAGGCACCTTGATTAAATGTTCAAGTTAATTGATATTCTCTCATCAAGCATCACATCACTCTATACACCACAGCACCCTATGAAGATATTCATGTCGATACCCTTTGTGGAACAGGACAAATAGATTTTAGTGCTTGTCCTAGTCTCTTGGCATTCCTGTTTCTAAATGTCAGATTTGTTAACATTCATCTTCCTGCTTAATTTAGAATGTACTGAACCTAAACAGATTAACAGTGCAACTGTGCAATGGATAATTTTTGAAAAATGCATGTTCATTCTGAGCCTGTGACATTTATAATATTAAATAAATAACATAAAAATTACAGAACATAATATCAGTTTTTATATTCACAGACAACCATTTATTTTTTTAATTGTGTGTGATTATACCAAAATAGTTTTGCACTTTACTCGTAATAACAGAACGACCAGCATTTCTGAATAAAGGCACTAAGAGAGATCTCATTGAAATTTTGTGTCAATAATTTATTTATCCCTGACAACACTTTGCCTTGATGTTATTGGCAGTGATTGTAGTCATACAAATACTATAGATTATCAATAAATAATATTATTATATATTATTATAATAGCTATATTATATGAATCATTCTGTGGCTTGAGTCATAACTCAAGAGGAACATATGCAAGCATCATTTATTTACAGGGTTGAGACTGAGTATTGTATTAAGGAAATGGTTAATGTTTTCTGTCCTCATAATAAGAGCCCAGATCAACAGAAGAATCCAATTGTCCCTGTTCATAGAACCATGAGCAGCAGGTCAAATAAGGGTTGAAGTCAATAAAGAAAAAGATACGAGACTTTCATGAACAGGCCAGTCGTTGTGCGGTTCTTTGGATCAGCTCCCCTTTTAAAAATTCAAGCTTGGCTGGCTACAGAGGAGGATTAAACTGTGGCAGCAGCAACATGAAGTGTACCAAGCTGAGACACTGAATGTATAAAGTGAACGTACTGTATTTGGACCATCGCGAAGTGAATGGATTGTTGAATGTCGTTCCCTGTAGAAAACCTAGAGGGTTTAGCTATCTATGAACTTTCCCTGCATGAGAGTGCCATTGTGCAGTTAATAGGGCCCTGGACATATTGGTCAAATGTCTGCACCCTTCAATAATTATATATTCGGCCTCAGATGTGACACAAGCACCGTTTCACTACTAATCAATGCTTAACAGATCTTTCTATATTTCTAACAGTTAGAGAAAAAGAAGAAAAGTAAAAGCAAAAGAGAAAAAAGTAAACAAAAGTCACCACCTCTTTTTTTATATATATATTTTAAAAGAATGCACCGAAAGCATATGCAATTTACATGTAAAAAAGAGTTATAGGGCCATCATGAGCTCAAGATGTTTCATTTGCTGCCCTGATGCTAAATACTTGGGAACATGAACCATTTTCTTGTTTAAATTATTATAATTTTAAATAATAACAATAAAATACACATCCATAAATATTTAAAAACCTGTCACACTTTCCACAACTGTATAATCCATGTTTTCCTTAAAGACGGGGAGGGGGGGGGATCATTGACAACTTGGCATTATTAAATTTATATCAACACTGTTGAAAATTGCATATTATTTATATCAAAATTAACAAACTGGTATTCTACCTACTGTTGTCAGTAAAGAATTCACATTGTATGTGCCATTAAAGAATTCTACAGATATACCAGTGTTTACCAACTTGAAATAAATGACTGGGGCCCTTAAATGTTAAACATGCAGAAGAAAATTTTAAAGAGTGTTTTTTTCTAAACAGTCCTTTCAAATTTATTATTATTATTATTATTATTATTATTATTAAAAATAATAGCAATAATTATAGTGACATTTTTTGTGTTTTTCATTCATCCATACTTTTTAATCTAATTCATCTAGATTATTTTAAAATATGTGGTATTGCAGAAAGCTATCAAGAAATTAAATGTTACAAATTTACAATTATAATTCATTTTTAAAATGGCAAAATTATATTCTGGAAAAGATATTTAATAAATGAGAGGTAATCAGCATTTAAATGATAACCCTCAACCTGACATATTTAAAATCTAGCACATTTTAAAAAAGGATTTTAATTTGAATAGATGAATATTGCAACCCTCACTCAGAAATAATTTCTAGAGTTCAATTCTGGTTGAGAAAATGTAAATAAATGTGACGGTACCTTGTCAAAAGTTTGCACTTCTGTCTTTGTTAATAAATTGTGTGTTATCTCATCAGAAACTTATTCACTTTGTAGGATCCATGAACTGAGACTATCTGCACAAAAAATGAAAGCTAGACTATGTGTTTTCTTATTTTCAGTATTCTTATTTCAGTATTCTTATTTTCAGAATGTTCCTTGTATGTAAATAATTTCATCTTTGAATTATTAAATAGTGCTGTGTTTACTGTTTACTGCTTAAAGAATGACCAAATTGCAGTGGGACAAATGTTCTCCTGTTATCACCCACACTAGATTAATGCATTATGAAGTTTAAACTATATTTCTTAATAAATAAAATGAAAACACCCACGCACCTTTACATTTCATTGACTTAGGTGGGCAAAGAAAGACAGAAAGAAAGAGTGGCATTATATTTTGGGGAATCGCTCTCTGAACAAGAAATCATGACTGGATGGGAAATGTAATAACCAAATGAGTTCATAATTTGGATTATTTGGAGATTTGCTGTTGGGTGTCTTCTCCCCCTAAAAGCAGGATCTGGAATCGCAACTCCCCTGCCATTAAGGTAAAGTCCTAAAATCTCTAAAACTATTCTGGACAGCGCAAGAAGGAAAATTGAGTGATTTTAAGGATGTCACTACTAAATGTCCTCAGTATTGGAATTGGATCTAGGGAGAATACCAGAAATATGCCCTCTTTACTTAACCAGTGAAGAAGCAGCTACTAGCTATAATTGCTTGGTATACCACCAGACTGAAAAATTGGATTTATTCTCATAATGTTTTATTATTATTATTATTATTATTATTATTATTATTATTATTGACATTTATATCCCATCCTATCTCGACCTCCGCAGACGGACTCATATTAATATAGTCATATATTGTGGTAAACTGTTCAAAAATTGGGAATGGTTTGCCAATAGTTTTTAAAGGTTAAAACCAAATATTAAGGGAAATGTTAACTTAAAGCACAGATTATTGATATCAGTACAAGTAAAGCAAAACATGAATTTAGAATTAAAGGCAGATATGGGTCGGGGTTCTTTAAAAATAAAGATATGGAACCAATTAAAGCTGATGAAATCTAGAAAGTCTTACTTGCATTTTAACATTAGTATACCTGCTTCTTTGCAATGAAAAGCCAAATTATGACCTCATTTTTTGGGGGAGCAGGGATCCATAAAACCCCAAGAGAACATTGTTATGTCCCGAAATCAGGAAATCCGGGATGTAATCCATTGTGCCATATGTTGTTGCTTTAATTAAGCTGGAAATGATACACAAAACAGTGCATTTCATGGATTAAGGTAACTACTTTTTCTGTTTTGTAGCTGGATATAAAAAATGTACCCACCACACAAAAAAGTGTACAATTTTTGCAGTTCTCAGAAACTGTTTTTGATCATTTTATAGCAGGCTTTTTCATTCAGTGCAACTATTAGAAATACCAGGTAGATGGGGGTATTTATTTTAAGGTTACTGGCCCCTAATTTTCCTGTTGTGTTAATTGTGACTTTTATAGACAAATTTCTGAATCAAGCAGCTGTGAGAATAGCTAAAAAGATCCAACACATATTACATTGTTTAATGCTTATTCACAGTAATAAACATTTCTGCTGCTATGACTATGAACATTTTCTCATACGTATATTGATGCAGCATTTTCTTATTTATTCATCAAACACTCATTTCAAATGAAGATCACTATGTGATGGAGTTAGGGCACAGAACAGAGGAGTTCTCATTTACTTTGCACATACTTGATGGCTATGTCTTTGACTCCCACAAAGCACTGTCACCTTTAATTGGGCTGACTCCTTACGTTGAACTCTGTACACACATTTAGTGAATCCTTGCACCCCAAAATTTTGTAGATGGCTTCACATAAAGAAATACATTGGTTTGTGAATGTTTAAAGATCTGGCACTATGAAATAAGGAATGGAATTTAGACACAGCTTTTAACTTCTGTTTTATTAACAACATGTAAATTATTGTTGTTGTTTCATGTGATTTCTTTTATTGTCAAATGCTCTGTTATGTTAAATTTGAATTGTTTTAATCTATTGTTGTATTATGCGGCTGTGAATGTTTGCTTTTTATGTTGTGAACCGCCCTGAGTCCCTTTGGAGAGATAGGGAGGGAAAGAAATAAAGTTTTTCTTTATTTTTAGTATTTTGATTTATTCTTATTATTATTACTTACTTATTTACTTACTTTTTTCTAAATCTGTACATTTTTTTAAAAAAAACCTGATCATTTATTTCAACTGTTGGTATCACACAAATCTTTAATACTGCTATTTTATCAACTCTAAGATGCCCTTTTTCTCATATAAACCTATCAATATATATATAGAGAGAGAGAGAGAGATTTTTTCTGTTGGTGGTAATAAAATTCGTGTGCAGTAATAATGCACCCATTTCTGATTTGATTCAAGTCAGTTCTCTGTGTCAAGAATTATATAAAATATACATGTTGAATAGAGAGGTCCACTGGAAACTTTTGAAACATTTCTGACTAGCACCTGGTCACTTTTTAGCTTGATACATTTGTTACAACATACACATTTACACTTTCTTCACTTTAAGTAAGATCAGAAGTTAATTGACAACCTAATTCATATATATTTTAACAGAACTTATTAAAACAGCAGTATTGAGGATCCCCCTCTTCTGTTTGTAACTATTTTTTCTTCATAACTAGACCTATTGCTTTCCATCTCAAGGAACCTATGGTTTCTGCTGGGGGCAGATCTGATTCAAACTTCCTTTTATATTACTATTTCCTCATGGATCAAAAAGGTTTTGCACACAATTTGTAATATACAAAGTCGTCCTTTTTGCAAAAAAGGTAAGTAATCGAGAGGTAGATAAAATTGCCATCAACTGCCATGGTGACTCAAAGAGCTAATTTGAGCCTCCCCCCCCCCCCAAATGTATCTGTAATTATCAATAATTCACATTGTTTTTGCTCTTTGTGTGAGTGTGATGATGGCTTTTGTTTGGTATCTTTCGATTCCTGTTTGCTCTGAGGATACTATTATGTGCATCTTGTGCCTTTTGTCATAGACTTGGGCTCGTACAATAAAACTATTTAGTATAATACCTATGGTGGCGCAGTGGGTTAAAGCACTGAGCTGCTGAGCTTGTTGATCGAAAGGTCGCAGGTTCGATTCCGGGGAGCGGCGTGAGCTTCAGCTGTCAGCCCTAGCTTCTGCCAACCTATCAGTTCGAAAACATGCAAATGTGAGTAGATCAATAGGTACCACTCCGGTGGGAAGGTAATGGTGCTCCATGCAGTCATGCCGGCCACATGACCTTGGAGGTGTCTACGGACAACGCTGGCTCTTTGGCTTAGAAATGGAGATGAGCACCACACCCCAGAGTCAGACATGACTGGACTTAATGTCAGGGGACTACCTTTACCTTTTATAATACCTACAGAGATACTGTAGCAAACCTTTTTTTGTCAAAATGTACATACATATTCTGCAGATCAGCTTTCCCTTATAGATAACATCTTTCATTCTATTTTATTCCATGATGGCTGATTATTTATATTTATGCACCCATTATATCTAGATATGTGTATATGTGTGTACATATTGGAGTGTTCATGAGCTAGAATATCCCCATTAAGGCTGCTATATAATGGCGATAACTGCCACGGGATCTCGGTCCCGCCATAGTCACAAGCGCAGTTGGTGGGGACGAGGGAGAGGGCCTTTTCGCTGGTGGCCCCTGGCTTTGGAACACACTGCCCAGGGAGATTAGGCAGGCCTCCACACTGTCCTCCTTCCACAGGGGCCTGAAGACCTGGTTGTTCAAACAAGCTTTTGAGAACACCTAATCCCTAGTTCTTTTACTCAATAGATATGCAGCCTTGCACTTCATCCCATGCCCTTGTTTCATGGTTACAGCTCTGCGTCCTACTGTTTAAAGCTTGGCCACATTTATAGTAGCTTACCATCATCAGTTGAGGAGCAATGTTTTAATAGAGTCTTAAGTTGTTGTTTTATATGCCTATGTATTTTATTCAATTGTATTTTATACCGTGCCTTATTTTTTGTTTTGTTTTTAGGCACTTGGTGCCTTGTGTAAGCCGCACTGAGTCCCTTCAGGGAGATGGTGGAAGAATACAAGAATATTATTATTATTATTATTATTATTATTATTATTATTATTAATAGAAATACAAGTGCATAATGCTATCAAATAATAGTTTGTGGCTATAATTCTAATTTCAGAATGTAGTTATATAATATGAATTTTTACAGAAAGGAAAGTAAAGATTTCCCCCTGACAATAAGTCCAGTCATGTCTGGGGGTTGGTGCTCATCTCCATTTCTAAACCAAAGAGCCGGCATTGTCCATGAACACCTCCAAAGTCATGTAGCCAGCATGACTGCATTGAGCACCGTTACCTTCCCACCGGAATGGTACCTATTATCTACTCACATTCACATGTCTTCTAACTAATTTTTCAGATTTAAAGCATCCTAATGATTGCTTTTTATAACTATGGTTCTCATTACTTATGATCATATTAAATGACTGCATATATTTAAACATTTTCAGCTCTTTTCTCTAAATGTTTCTTCCTTCTACAATAAATTGCAGTTTCTCCTAAAATGCTATTTATGCTAAGTACTTTTTCTTAGGCCCCATTTACACTGCCATATAATGCAGTTTGAAACTCCATGATAGGGACATTGTAGATTCATATAATGCAGTTTAACTGCACCGAACTGTATTCTACAATGCCTATATAATGTAGTTTTAATGAATTATATAGCAGTGTAGATGGGGCCCTAATTTACATTCGCGTTCATTAGAATAAATTTTGGTAAACGGCCAATTGAGGTTTTTTTCTGGCTAATATTTATTGCTTGTTTTGATGGTGTCAAAGGCATGACTGGTCAAAGGTGAAGATCAATGCAGATGAGCTGAAGGGCAAAAGTGTGAGGCAGTGACATGTCCACAAAACAAAAAATAAGACTACAACAGCTGTGTGGTGTCAGCTTTGCTTGATGCTGCAAAGACCTGGAGCATTACGCAAGCCGACAAGAAAAGATTTGATGCATTTGCTAGCAGGTGTTTAGTAAAGATGTATAATGTCAGGCAGCGCTGCAATGCTGGGAACATCACATTTCAGAAGATAAAAAGAAAGGATATTACATCCCCTCTAACAAAGCTGTAGCCCAGGTGGTCTACGGACAGACAATGAGGAGAGAAACCTTTATCCAAGAAATTTTAATGGCTGATCTAATTGTTCAAAATGGAATGACCAAAGTTAGTTTTGAACATCTGGCAGGGCAGCCACAAAGAATATAAGAGAAACTGGTCAGCTTCTTCTGGGTCATATGAATGCAGAGCATAAAGAGAACCATGCTTTCCTATTGTCAGTCCCTAGCATCTGCTCTTCACGTGGATTTTCAGTTCAGATCTGGAAGTGATAACCTTGATAATTGGAAGAAGATGTACTGACAAGTGGATGAAAGCTGCCAGCTTGTTTCTCTAAGAACTACAGTGTTAGGAAGGATCCAGAGCTCAAAGTATACTTCCACTAGCATCAGACCTACGAGGGTTGAATGAAAAGTAATGCCTCCACCTTCATAACCCCTCAACAAATGGCAGTACTGGTATATGGCAGGTACTGGCTTGTTCAATAGATTCTCCTCTACAGTTCCATTTTGGTGGGAAGCCTTCGCATGAATGGTTGTGTTGTTAAAGTGTGAAGTATGGAACCTTGCGCAGACAGTCAGACAATGCAACTTAAGCAACATGCAGTCATTGAATGCTTGACAGCAGAAGGTGCCACCCCAAAGAAGATTCCACAGAGAATGCAAGTTGTTTATGGTGATTGTGTGTCTTTGGGTGAGTAAGTTTAAAGATGGTGAGATGGGAACATCTGACTTGTGTAACAAACAAAGTGTTTGATGTCATATGACAGCAACCACCATGTTTCACAAGCAAAAGGTTGACAGATTGATTCAGGACAATCGTCGTATCATTCAGAGAGAAATTTCAAGCACAATTGGCATTGCACAAGAATGTGTGGGTCATTATTGCTTTGCTTGGCTATCGGAAGATCTGTGCACGATGGGTTGCGGAACAGAGGGTCGACTTCTTCCGTGACGGCTTCAGAAAACTTGTTCATCATTAGCAGAAATGTATCCCATTGTCTGGTGATTATGCGGAAAAGTGAATAGTGGTAGTTAAAGAGCACATTCTAAGTATTATTTCTGCATTTGGGTTATTAAAATATTCCCATCCAAACCCAATTAATGAAGGTGGATGCATTACTTTTCATTCAACCCTCATACATATTTCTTACATGACCAACTAGTGACCTGGATGGTCTGGATTCCACTTCCAGAGCATGTTAACATCTCCATCACTCCATTAAATTCAGGACTGGTCTGCAGCAGCAATTTTCCAATCCAGACCAGACCAGATTTCAGTGAAGATGAAGAAGAGCCCTTGCAGCACCTTCCATATCTAACATTCAATCATTCAATAAGTAATGAAATTTCGTACTGTGTTTCAGATCACACTACTGTATTCTATGGAATGAAAAGCAGTAATAGTTTTCACACATTTTCTTCAACATGGCAGCAGTTTTTTGTTGTATCCTCAGGTGTTGAATCTGAAAAATACAAAAATAAATATTGTATGACATGCAGTTCTTTCATAAATTCCATTACTACTTTTAGTGCTAATGTCACTCAGTCACATCTTACAACATAGATATAGCAAAGAAAGTTGTGAAGCAACTCTACATCATAGAGCAGATCTAAAGTAGTATTTTATTTAGAATGCCAAATTCCAATATAACTAGAATACATTAAAATGTTTTTATGACTCATTTTGCAGGTCTGTCTTATCATTCCTTGATATCTCATGAGTCTGCTTCAACTGTTATTTATTTGGTTTTAATTAAATTAGTTGATTTATTTTGTCCTAATGTTCTAATTCAGCTTTCCCCAACTTGCCCTCCAGATAAATTGAACTACAACTCCCTTCAAAATGGCATGCTAGCTGAAGATGATAAGATTTATTGCTGCCTAGGTTGATAGAAGTTGTTACGATACAATTAACATTGTGCCACTGTTGGCAAGAAATCGACCCCCCCCCCTTAGTTAGGCATGAATGGACAGAGATTAATTAAAAAATTATTTTTATTTTTCCTTTTAAATCTTTTTTGCAATGTTAAAAGTCCGTTCCTCTTCAATTTATTTATTTATTTACTTACAGTATTTATATGCTGCCCTTCTCACCCTGAAGGTGACTCAGGGTGGATAAAAATGCATGCATACATGGCAAATGTTCCATGTCACTTTCTAGACATACAGACAGAGGTATTTTGACATTTCCATTTGGTGCCTGGAGGTTATGCTCAATGCTGGCCACAGGGGGGAGCTGTTGTTTCAACCACTATCATGCTGAATCATTTTGAGTTTATTTCCTCCTTGCTCTTTGGCCGCTGGCAATTTTATGATATCGTAAAATACCTCCTCGCTTTAAGCAGTCCCTAATTTCTTTACTCACAGCTTAGTTGTTTTTGGACTGCTTAGGTGGACAGTAAGCTAGGCTTAACAGTCGGGTGCTCAGTCCAACTCAGGCTTTGACCCTGTCACCTTCCAATGGGCAATGATCTATTGCAACTGGTGATTAGCCAGTTGTGCTACAGCATGGGCCCTGGAAAAGTCAACCCTGGAAAAGTCCAGCCAGATATGTCTATACTTGTTTATGACATCTGCATTTATGAAATTGCATGAACTAAATCAAATAAAACTAACTTTTAAAAGTATTACTGAAACTGCAGATCTGTAAAACTGCCTTGCTTAATCCTATGCCATGCTGGCTAATATATGCAAGCCTGAGTCCCATTGATGGGGTCTCCATTGTATTTCTGTGAACCAAATCTCTTTCCCATTGATAAATCACCATTGATAAATCCTGTTGCGTGTTTTGGGAAACTTCCTGACTTCCATTGAAGAGACCAGGGATGTTCACTGATATGGACCTGCTGCAGGTGAGACCAGCCACTTATTCCATCAAGTGTCCCCAGTCATCCTTCTGTGTTTTCCAGACTATCCCTTTGTGTTTATCTGGACTGGACATTGTCAATCATAGGACTATTTACATCTTTACATCAACACATTCATGCCTCTTACTAGGATGAACTTGAAATTTAAACTATCTAACTGCAGCTGTTCCTTTTTCCCACCACGGGGGAAATCCATGAGCCAGTAACATCAGAAGAAAACGTCAACCAATGAGGGCCTGGATGCCGGTTGGACTGGCTTTTCAACCAATCAGGGGAGGTTGTGGGTGCTTTGAATGGCTGTCAAAATGGATAAAGTGTTCTGTACCATGCTTTATGTTGATTCTTTTGAGCACCAACTCTGTACTGATGTCCTTTCTTGCTGGAAAGAATAAATCTCTGTTCCTTTTACTTTCAAACCCGGTTCATGTTTTTAATCTGACCTTGGGAATAACAAAGTGCGCTGGGCTTCAAACCTGTGTTTTAGCAGTTAACTGAAATCACTTGACACCAGTAGCATTTAAGTGACCTTTACAAAATGCATTTTAAAGGAGGCATGTAGAATAATCTCAGAAACATTACAGTTTATGTATTATGCACATTGAACAACAGAGGCAAGGCCTAATCCTTGGTTCCTATTTTCCATGAAAATTATATCTAATGCACAAAAAGATAACAAGAAATTTTTAGTTTGGAAGAGCACATAGGAAAAGTGGAATTCGTGCTTGCATATCTATGATAGCTGAAGATATTTTTATGTTTTAACGTCAATATGGTTTCAAAGAACCAAGTAAAACATTCAGAACATAAAAGCACTTATAGATTCAGCAATCAGTTTTTATATCAGATTTTTTTTAATGAACATATAAATATTTCTATGATAGATGAGTATTCAAGAGCCAGCATGATATAGTGGGTTTAGGTCTAGAAAGAGGACACTTTAAGATGAGATTGAAATCATCACTTGGCCATGGAAACTAACCGAGTGATCCTGGCTAAGGAATCCTTTCATGGACACAGAAAGCGGCAATAGCAAAATCTGCTCTGAACAAATATTGCTAAGAAAAGCCCATGCTAGATTTGCCACAGGGTGAGCATTGATTTTTTTAAAACCCTTAAAAACACGCAACAACCTGAACAAACTGATCCACTTGAGTAAATGGCAAAAATAAGTCTTAGAAACACATACTTAACAGAGGGATATTATTATGAGTGGGAGTATGAGTGTGGGTCAAGTACAAAAGTTGCATGTTCAAAGCATTGTGGTGTGTGGTGTAATGTAAGGTCATCCCAAAGACATAGCAGCCAACACCACCAGGCTGTTAAATCAGAAATTCTGTATGAGCTCCTTATGCTAGCCATCTATTTCAGAAACATTTTTGAAGGGCTTAGTCAGTTTCTGAAAGTATATTTTCATGGCTGTGAATGGAAAACCAGGGACGGAATAACCAGTTAATGATACTTTACTGAGGTGTAATTAAAACAGCCCACAGTTCCACCTCCATTCCCTGAGCATAAAGTATCCCCATTTTGAGGTAGAAAGGAGAAACTCTGAAAATCTGTGCAGATGGAGGGAGAAATCCTACTAAAAACAGAAAGAACATATGGGGAAGATCAAGTGGAGAGGTAATTCTGCAAATACTTTTGTAATGTCAAATACCTCTACTAGACACAATTAAAACATCCATCCCTTTGCTCTTCTGTGTGAACCCCACCATTAAAAAACATTACAAGCACACCTCAGTTAAAAAAAAGACTCTGATAAGGAAGTTCCTTTTTATACAAAGCCTTTTTTTTGCTCACCCAACTCCTCTGCCTTTCCTTCTTGTCCTCAGTTTACCTAGTTTTTAAATGGCATTGCCATGGGGAGATAGTAAAGGACTCAAGAAACACAGAGTTTCAGTTGCAGTAAAACAATACAATAAAGTCTGAGCTGGGAAAGAATGGGATATTTGTCAGCCAATTCTGTTCTAGCTGTGTGTGCCTGCCTAGAACAGGCAAAGCTACAGCGGCTGCCTCTAAAGTATTATATTGAGTGTGCAAGGAAGTGCAAAACAGAAAGAATGGGGGAAAGTGAATTAGCCTGCCTCTTCAGTTACCTCAAGATTTAAACAATAACTACAACAAAATAGAAATAATAAGCAAGGGCTTGTGAAATTCAAAATATGTTCTTGATGCATGTAAAAAAACAACCTTCAAGTAGTGGATAAAAAGTTCAAAATTAAAAGATTTGACCTTGTTGTACAAAACTTAACTGACCTAGTTAAATGATCATGTTAAATGTTTTTAATGGCATTTATGACTGTTGTGGAATCAAATAGCTTCCAATCTGTAAGCCACCTTGAGTTGCCTTCGGGCTGAGAAAGGTGGGATAGAAATACCCTAATTTATTTATTTATTTATTTATTTATAACTTTTTTTACCCTGCAGGGGACTCAGGGCGGAGCACAACATATATACAGCAAACATTCAATGCCAGGACATAAAACCATAAATATATACAAACATTAAACTCACTTATATTCACATTAAAAGTTGCTTAAAAACCATCTCAGGACACCATTTTGCCTCATTGCACTGCCCCAAAGGCTTGTTCCCACAGCCAGGTCCTCACCATCCTTCTTAAGGACAGGAGGACTGATCTAATATTGCCAGGAAGGGAGTTCCACAACCAGGGGGCAATCACTGAGAAGGCCCTGTCTCTCGTCCCAGCCAAATGCATCTGTGATGATGGCGGGACTGAGGGCAGGGCCTCCCCAGAAGATCTTAGTTTCTGCAGTGGTTCGTAAAGGGAGATGTGTTCAGATCAGGGCCATTTAAGGCTTTATAGGCCAAAGCTAAAACTTTGAATTGTGCCCGGTAGCAAACTGAAATAAATATTGTTTCATTTCACATGTGCTCAAACTCATACTGTTACTTTTGGATAAAATGTGGCATCAGAGTCTTTCCCTACTCTTTCTATGTTATTTCTACTTCTTGTACCATTTTTGCTCTGTTAAAGAAGAAACACATTTATTTCATTAACCAATCTGTACCTGTGCTAAAAATATAAAAGAAAATAATTGAATTCTGCTATTCAGGAGTCTAGACTGTAATCCAAGTCCAGGAGGAAATGGGATAAAATCATCCATCCATTTGGCTTGAGGACTGTGGTGATAGCTAGGCCTGAAGTATGGAAATCTGGGGACATGGTAAGTTAACGAACTGCTGCCAAATAGGACTGCTGAGGTTGTCCCCATGCCAAGAAGAAAAGAGAGGGTTTTTTCCCCCCTTCAGTCAGCAGAATTTGGATGCCATGAAGGATGGAGGAAGAAAAGATGAATTGATGTGACCTTGAAGCCCAATTCACTAGGAAGCTGCACAAAACAAACCTCATCAGAAGCAGTGAGAATTGTGTTGGAATATCTATT
Source organism: Anolis sagrei (assembly GCF_037176765.1). NCBI lineage: Eukaryota > Metazoa > Chordata > Lepidosauria > Squamata > Anolidae > Anolis > Anolis sagrei. Next base: position 143,722,264 of record NC_090023.1, on the reverse strand, counting down.
CCCGCAGTGTGGGGAGGCAATCCTTCAAGCTGTCTCCAGCTTCACAGCCAGGACAAGTTATTTATCTATTCACCTTACTACTGTAAAGGGGAAAACAGCCTTACCTTCCCAGTTCCAGGTAGGATCTCTGCTTTCAACTGCTTACCTAAAGGGGAAGATTCATTTGAGAGGAATGGCTAATATATGCAGCTCTGACCCATCCTCTGATGAGTCTGATGGAAGAGGAATATCCAAGTGCAGAGAAGATATAAATCTCCAATTCTGTCTGCTGGTCTAATGGAGATTCCATTAGAGCCATGGTTGTGGCTGAGGAGACTGTGATCCATGAATTTACTAATATGGCTTTGGCTGCACAGGCAGTTTCAGATGCTTCTCCATTCCTCTCCCTTCTTTATTCATTGGCAAGAATTTCCCTCACTCCATTACAGCTGGATCTGACTAATTCCTAGGTTTCCAGGAGTTGAGGAAGTGAAGGTGCTGTTGTGGGGAGTCATTTTGAGTCCCAAGAGTAGAATGCTAAGGGAAACTACACAAACAGAAACCTTCAGCTTTCTGCCATACATAGGCCTTCTGGTGGCCAGAAACAAGTAAAGCAGGCTAAAAAGTATTTTGTCTGAATTTTCTTCCTTCTCTCAGGATATTCTCAGGCAATTTTTTTCTGGTTTCTCTACTAAGAGAGAAAAGAAAGACTAGGCACATCTCTTAACCAAGGTGGAGATGCAATTTGATTCCAAATTCAACACATTATCAATGCATCCCTCATGGAATCCTATTTACAAGAAGCCAGAAAAGCCCTCCCTGGATCCCTTGGACTTTAATAATTAGAGATCAATATCTAATCTTCCTTTTTTGGGGGGCAAGATTAATGTCAAACATGGCACCACAAACCCAGAAATGAATAGTTCTCCCATGGCATCAAATTAAAATGGGATTTTAAAAAAATCTTTTTCCACTGAACTCCTGCAATTCTGGCAAAGGACAACATCATCAGATGGACAGCAGCCACCATCCTCCCTCAAAAGTTCATTTTCCATTTTATGTCTTTTTATTAAAGGTCTGCAGATATGTGCTGATATGTATCCATGCCCATGCAGACCAGATTTGCAGTAGCGATTCTCACCTAAAGACTCCAACTCTTTAATAAATTGTATCTTTTCTTGCAACTTTTGCCTATTTTGTATCATTTACTCTCTATCCTACTTTTCTATGTATCAAATTATATATCAAATATATGACTTTGCCAGTACAGTGATGGCAACGTCACCTCTCTGCTGGCTAATCAGGAAAGGGAGTAGGAAGTCAGAATAGCTGCCAACTGTATAAAATCTTTATTGCATGTTATGTTTATACACTTTTTGGCATACTTGCATTCTTTCTGGCTGGATTGCTAATAAACCTCTGTGGCTGTCTTCACCTGGTGAGTGTGTTCTTCAATCTGGAACACTGGGCTGTTTGTGAAATGCTCTCCTGCTGCCGGCCCTCCATATCCATGTCTTAGTCTAAATAGAACCTCAAGGTGATTGAGAGGGCTGTTACCTTCCAACTCCATGCAGTCTTGGATAACACACACCTCCTTGACACTGTTGACCATGATATCCCTCTAGAACACCTGGGGGTTTGACATTAAGGGTCCTAACCTAGGATTGGTGGTATGTTAAATTTCTATATTGGGTTACACTCCTCTTGAAAGACTGGGTGGGCTCCTGGATCTGTTTCTCCAAATGTCAGCCTAGATAGTCAGTAGTGCTTTGGCTGATACGCCAGCTGCATCACTTCCTAGAATTGCTGGACCTAAAGACAGTAGTGTATGCACTAGTAACCTCAAGGTTTCATCCACATGCTCCCAGATTTAAAAGTTTAGTCCCATGGCTTGATATAATCAGAGAACAGTCTCAGATAATTCAGATGATAGATGACTTGGTTCAGGTAAAAGCCACCCCAGAATAAATTTTGGGCTCTTCTTTGCAACTCTTGCATTAGTGGATTTTACCTTTAAAGTTTTGTTTCATGTTGCCATGCAGGGTGGCAGTTGGGACAGCTGCAACTGGTTCCCACTGAGAATTGGCCCAACTGTCCTTATAACCCCTAAGTGGGGAGAAAGTCCAAAGTCATGGGCAGGATTTGGACTTCCTCCAACATTGGGTAATAGGGGCACGGCTGCATTTAGGTGGCCTTGCCCTGCATTATAACAGATCAGCCCAGTGCACCTTACAGTCACTGGGAATTGATCCAATTCTACATTGACTTAACTGGTCATTGTAAATGTGCCCCTAGTTGTAGGGTTACCAAAAGTCAAAACGAACTTGAGCCACATAAGAATAACAACTGGTTATTGGCTGCTTCAGGCACCCATGAGACTTGGGGTAGTAGTATTAATTCATTGGGTTCAATTTAGAACCTGCCTACCATGAAAGAAATTAGGAGATGCCCCAACCTGATTTTTAGGGATTGCCCCTCCCTCTGTACAGCAGCAGCCCTTTACCTACAAAGCCCCTCAACACTTTGTATAGTTGCTGCAAGTATGTCCACTTCTCCCACTTCCATTGTATATACCTAAATCTAATTTTTAAACCCACTGTCTTATTTGAAAGCTTTTGAATGTTTTCCAATAAGCAGCTGAATGCTACCAGGATCTGACCTCTGTTCAACTCCTGCTAATTAAGTCATTTTAATTTTTTGCTTAACAACGTATTGATTTCTCAAACACATAGCCTGATTATGACTCAGATCTTCTGTGTATGAATCGGTGTTCATATTAAACATTTGATTGCCTTTTTGAGTCATTTCCATGACTTATAAATATCCATCTGGACTAGAGCTATAATAAAGATTGCATGTAAAATTATATTCCATTAATGGTGCATAATTCAAAGAGGGAAAAGTTCTTGAACTATAGTTACCAATAGAAAACATGGCAAGATTAGAACTTGCTGAGTAATACCTCGAACTACATTTTAATTCTGTAGAATTTTGTTACTAATACTGGTCTTATTAGTAGGCCACAAGATTTGGGTTCTGGAACATTAATGAACATGAGTAAAATGCATTCAATTTTTTAAAACTCTGTTGAATTTTTCCAACACCTCCCCTCGCTGTCTGCATTGTATAGTAATTCATATTCTGAATCTAGGTTTTTTTTTTTAGAGCACTTGCAGTGCTTTTTATTCATTTCCTCAGAAATCAATACAGTAATGCTGCAAGGTAGGTCAACATATCAACCCCATGTCATCGACTACCGGACAGTTTAGCCAAGTGTAAATCTGTCCTGGAGCAGCCCCGGATCTGGTACATTTGTGTCAAATTCAATGGCACTGCTTAGACAATCCTGCACCACACCCACTCCACTGGGGTGGCCTGCATTTCACCTTCACCACATTGCTATTGGTGCCACTCATAGTTAGCCATGGAGCTCTGCATGATGTTAGTATGGGGCACCCATATGGCAAGCAAGAAAGATGGCAATCTATTCTCCTTCTTGTTGGTTGCATGGGTGCCCTTTCCTGGCATCAGCAAAGGCCCCTGTGATGACCAGTCACTTGGAAGTTGTATATGGCAATGACACCAATGACAACTGCACTATCCAACCTCTTTCTTTGCAGTTTAGCCCTAACCCTACCCCCAAAAAACCCCCAAAAAAACCCAGAATGCTCAGTGGAAAAAATTGTGCATCATGAGCATAGCCAGCAATCTTGTCAGGGTGGGTTCAGCCTAAAGGGACATTATGGCACCATGTCTAGTCGTCTCCGACTCTAGGGGTGGTGCTCATCTCCATTTCTAAGCCAAAGAGCTGGCGTTGTCTGTAGACACCTCCTAGGTTATGTGGCCAGCATGACTGCATGATGCACCATTACCTTCCCGCAGAAACGGTACCTATTGATCTACTCACATTTGCATGCTTTTGAACTACTGGGTTGGTAGAAGCTGGGGCTAACAGCAGAAGCTCACCCCGCTCCCCGGATTCAAACCACCAACTTTTCTGTCAGCAAGTTCAGCAGCTCAGTGGTTTAATCTGCTGCACCACAAGGCCCCCCTTCATTTAACAAATACTAGCAGGGAATAAGAGAATCCATCTTCTTCTACTATTTATCCTTTGATGAGGGACATTGTCAAAAAAATTTGGAAGTTCAGCCACATATCTAATTGCTTATATATACTCTATAAAATCCACAATCAGCTGTTCATCTTTCAGATTGTTTTCAGTCCTGCATTAAATGATTCCAACATTATTAAACCTCTATGATTTAGTGGTTATTTTATATGGTGAATGCTGAGGAACTGCAGGCTCAAACCAAGGCTATTAAGCAAATGGCTTTAATTCAATGTCAGTGTTAACTTGAACTAACTCACTGAATCAATGGGAATTTGGTAAGTCAAAACCATTAAGTAAATGCTATTGATTCAATCGGTCTACTCTAGATGGAATAAACAATGGCATTTAGGATGGAAATGGGAATCATTTATCTCTCCAGATATTACTGAACTGGAAGTCTTGGCAGCGCTAGCCAGTTTAGCCAATGATGAAGAATGTGGGAAGTTGCAATCCAACCACATCTGGAAAATCTGAACCATCTGATTCCTACCCCTGGGTTAGGCCAATAGCTTTGTTGTTTCTGGAAAGAGAGTTGAGTCCTGGCAAATCAACACAGACAGCTCACTGTGCTGCTTCTGAAGCAGTTATGTGTCATCCTGAACACAGGCTGAACTCTTGCTTGATACTCTGCAGCTTTCACCGGTTAAGATAGTTAAAAAGGAATATGAAGAAAAGGGGAAGTATTTGACATTTGCAATGACTAATCAGTGTTGAAAACCTGATGATGGATCTGTTGTACTTTTACTCATAAAAATTGATTATGTCCCAAGAACAAGCAAAGCATTTTGTTTCAGTTATTTCCAAAATAAGATTCCAGATATTGTTCTTTTGCTTTTCTTCTATGTTTTCCTTCTCCGGAAGTTGAGCGAAGCCATCAGGAGACAGCAGGGGGCGAGGAGAGGAGTGGATGAAGTCACAAGTAAGCCTCTTAAACATATCGCAAGTCCTTTGAACTAGGTTGGCCCTGGTTTGCAGGGAAAAGGGGAGGAGCGTATGTGCTCCACTTGCTATATTGTACCATTGCTACTGCGCAGAATTTCCTGGAGGTTACCTTTCTCCATGACTTGTAGGCTCACTTCAAGCATTGCTAGGTGAAGTGAGTGAGTTACCTCTGCAATCTCTTTCCATTCCCCTTGCACCAGGGATGTGGACAGATAATGGAAGCTGCTTTAGACTGGAACTGGGGTGAGTGCCTAGTTACTCCATTCCCACAGTCAAAGAAAGGAGCAAGTCCTGCTATTCTGTTGAGTGTCACATTCAGTTCTCATTTGGATTGATTTTTGGAAGTAGAGGAGCAGATGGCTTTATTCCATCCACACCCAATTGGCAATTTCCTTTTGTAGCTGGATGTAAACCCATAATAACAAACACATTTTTACCTTCCAGCTTTCACGAGTGGATATTCACTTTTTTCTATAGGCAGTTCAATTTTAGAGAGCAAAATTGAACTGGCTGATGACATTGCAAGAATAATCCACATAGGGTTACAGCCTGTGTTGGACAGGATTACAAACCCCCTGAAGACACAGGTTCGCAGTTTGGGTGTGATCCTGGATTCATCGCTGAGCCTGGAACCCCAGGTTTTGGCAGTGATCAGGGAAGCATTTGCACGGTTAAAACATGTGCGCCAGCTGTGCCCATACCTTGGGAAATCTGACTTGGCCACGGTAGTCCACGCTCTGGTTACATCCCGTATAGACTACTGCAATGTGCTCTATGAGGGGTTGCCTTTGAAGACTGTTCTGAAGATTCAAATGGTTCAGTGGGCGGCAGCCAGGTTGCTAGCAGGAGCAGTGCTCAGGGAGCATACAATTCCTTTGTTGCACCAGCTCCACTGGCTGCCACTTTGCTACCGCGCACAATTCAAAGTGCTGGCTTTAGCCTATAAAAACCTAAACAGTTCCGGCCCAGTTTACCTGTCCAAACATATCTCTCCTTATGAACCATCTAGGAACTTAAGATAGTCTGGGTAAGCCCTGCTCTCAATCCCGCCTTCCTCGCAGGCACATTTGGCGGGGGCGAGAGAAAGGGCATTCTCAGTGGTGGCCCCTTAGCTGTGGAACTCCCTTCCTAGATATATTAGATCAGCCCCCTCCCTCCTGACTCTGGAAAAAAGTAAAAACCTGGCTCTTCGAACAAGCTTTTGGTAATGCAGCGTAATAGAAAAACACAATACTATGAAAAAGTGAACTCAGAATGGCTTAAACAATACAAATGGAAAGTGAGTTTAATTGGAAGACATTGATGATTATAGTTTTAATGGTTTTTATATGGATTTTTATTATGTTAAGTTAAATGTTTTTAATGGTATTTATTAATATTGTGGCATCAAATAGCTGCCAATTGTAAGCCGCCTTGAGTCGTCTTCGGGCTGAGAAAGGCAGAATAGAAATACTGTAAAGAAAGAAAGAAAGAAATTTTAAATCCAAGAACAAATGTATTTCTCAATGACGGCTTACATATTTGCAGACAAACCAGGTTCAAAAAAGAAAAAGAACTGTTCAACAAATTGGTAAATTCAGAAAGATGCCTCTCCCCAAATATACTTTTGAAATTCTGAATTCTGTCCCCTTCCCCATAAAGTTTGCTTCAGGTACAAGTTATAAGCATATTTGCCATGATACACACACACACACGCTAAGACTTTATGTAAATAAAATGCACATCAGCACCTACCTCTCTAACATCCTCTGTTATTATAAATCACATTATGAGAGTTCAGGATTTCTTATGTGGAGGAAACCACTGCATTTAGAATAACAAAAGTTAATACTTTACTCCTCAGTAAAGGAGTTCTCAGATTCCTACTGGTTTAGTTAGGAGGACTTTAAATAGACTGCTTTATGAACGTGAATGAATGCACATTTATGTGAGAAACCAACCACTTCTTTGGCTTTGGACGGTGCCTCTAATTCTTTTAAGATGTAGTCTTTTTAAAAAGTCTAACTGAAACTCTTTGGAATCTGCTCCTTCTTTCCTTTGAATTTTCCTTGAAAAATAACAGTTGGGCATGTAGTTCTCCCCATTATTATTCTTCAAAAATGTCAGAATTAACCTTCTGTGTTTTAAAATGTTGAGCATTTTAGATGAGATTTCTTTAAAGAATTAAATATCCACAGTTGTATAACACCTTTACGGAGACCAACTAAAACACCACCAAAGCATGAAAGGTTCTCCAAAAATCTTAATCTGGCAAGGTAGCAAGCTATTTTATGACTTTAAAAAATTAATTACATGCAAAACGCATTCCACCACAATGGAGACTAAATTATTACCATTTTTTTCTTTTCAAAAATAGAAAAGGAATATGTTCCATTACTAATATCCAAAAATCAGTTTACTTATCAGTACCTTGATTATGGAAAGTTGCTCTGGGTATATTGTTTTCAACTGTGAAATCCCATCCCATGACATTTGCATGCTCTCCCCGGCTTCCTCCCATATTCTTCCCGGCTTCTTCTATGAATCACTTATGAAACTCACACAGTCCCTCTTGTAATTCATTGTGATCTCAACATAGATGTTATTAATAAAGATAACTAGATGCGCTAAGGCAGGTAACTATATTTTTGCTCATGTGGTCCAGCACTTATCTCCTGGGAAACTAAAATAATATGACGTGCCTATGTATATACCTGAGGGGGTTTTCCAGCTTCTCACCAACTGTGAGGTTGGGGCCATCAGGAAAGGACAATACCAGTATGTAAAGGTACAGTAGAGTCTCACTTATCCAACATAAAAGGCCTGGAAGAACATTAAATAAACTAAAATGTTGGATAATAAGGAGCGATTAAGGAAAAGCCTATTAAATGTCAAATTATGTTATGATTTTACAAATTAAGCACCAAAACATGTTTTACAACAAATCGACAGGAAAACCAGTTCAATACATAGTAATGTTATGTAGTAATTACTGTATTTACTAATTTAGCACCAAAACATCACAATGTATTGAAACAGCTATGGATCTGGGCAGGAGGCAAACTGCGTTGGATAATACAGAACGTTAGATGAGCAAAGGTTGGATAAGTGAGACTCTACTTTAATGCCATCATGTAAAATAGTTTTCCAGTTTCCTGAGGGAATCCAGATATGAGTTGCTGTCAGACATCAGTGCACAGATTAACTCTCTATACTTTTCATTTATCTGTTCTTATTTACATAAAACCCATTGTGCTGTCTGGAGCTCACCGTTTGTATAAATTGGACTGGGCAATTAATCTAATCTCAGACTGCTTTGCATATTGGCCCACCACATTCCACCAGTCCACACCTTTTTCAGAGCAGACCTTCCACATTACTCAAACTTCAAATCCATGAATCATAGCTGTTTATTTTACCTACCACAAAAGAAACCCTGACCACGGGTGACATCAAGAGGAATCCCCAGTCAATGAATGCCTGGATCCTAGCTGGTCCAGTTTTTCAACCAATCAGGGAAGGGCACGGGTATTTTGAATGGCTGTCAAAATGAATTAAATGACTGTGTTTTGCTGCATGCTTTATGTTGGATCTTTCAACTCTTTATCTAACACTCTTTCGGTCCTGAAAGTAATAAACCTATGCTCCTGTTGCCTTCAAGCCCAGTTTGTGTCTTGATCTGGCCTTTTGGAAGTAACGAAATGTGCTGGGCTTTGAGTCTGCCTTTTCACGGTTAAGCTGAAATCACTCATCAGTAGCGCAATTTGTGTTCATACAGTGCTGTTAGGGGGTCATGCACAGGTAAAAGGGGCTATGATGGTGTGTTCCAGCTTTCTACAAGAACAGATGTGTTACATTTAAACATAATATTAGACTCTCCCAACAAACACTATGTGTATGGGGGGGGGGGTGTCTAATTTTTTAGCTGTTAAATCCATATTAATTAATTCCTCTATAGCATTTTAAAATGTTTGGTTCTTACTAGGTCATGGCACACCAGGTATACTTGTCCAACATGCAGGCCAGTCTCACTATAGCATTAAAAATGTACATACTGCACACTGATATCATATACAAAACATATATTGCATTTTATTTCTCTTTATCTTTAATGTTTAATCAATCCCACCATCTTGTAGAGTTATTCATAGAATCATAAAACCCTAGAGTCGGAAGGGACCTCCTGGGTCATTCAGTCCAACCCCTTGCCAAGAAGTAGGAAAATCGCATTCAAAGCACCCCTGACAGATGGCCATCCAGCCTCTGCTTCTCCAAAGAAGGAGCCTCCACCACACTCTGGGGTAAAGAGATCCACTGGTGAACAGCTCTCACAGTCAGGAAGTTCTTCCTCATGTTCAGGTGGAATCTCCTTTCCACTTGTTTGATGCCATTGTTCAGTGTCCTAGTTTCCAGGGCAGCAGAAAACAAGCTTGCTGCCTCCTCCCAATGACTTCCTCTCACATATTTATACATGGCCCTCCTCATGTCTCCTCTCAGCCTGCTCTTCTTGAGGCTAAACATGCCCAGCTCTTTAAGCCGCTCCTCATAGAGCTTGTTCTCCAGACCCTTGATCATTTAGTCACTATCTTCTGGACACATTCCAGCTTGTCAAAATCTCCCTTAAATTGTGATGCCCAGAAGTGGACATAGTATTCCAGGTGTGGTCTGACCAAGGCAGAATAGAGGGGTAGCATGACTTCCCTGGAGCTAGACACTATACTCCTATTGATGCAAGCCAAAATCCCATTGGCTTTTTTTTGCTGCCGCATGACATTGTTGGCTCATGTTTAACTTGTTGTCCACAAGGACTCCAAGATCTTTTTCACGCGTACTGCTTTCGAGCCAGACATCTTCCCCCATTCTGTATCTTTCCATTTCGGTTTTTTTTTCTGCCATTTTTTCTGTGCAGTGTCTTGCATCAGTAGGTTATGACACATATTCAACCCTTAAAATACAAAATATAAAAACCACACGGATAAAAAATAACCTATAAATTTCCACCTAAAATGCCAATCATATGATCTAGAAAGAACTATGGATTTCTGTGCAGTCTTATCCAGACACTGCCATTCTTTGATTACAGCTAAAATTAATGGTACATCAGATTCAAAGTTGAAGTTTTGGAGAATACTGAGGGCTTTTAAAAAATAATCCCGCAATATAATTGACCTTTTTATTTATATGCCGTGTCAGATTTTATCCACATAGTGGTTACTATGGGCTCTTTTGTCTTTAAAAAGGCATCTGTTTTTACATCTCCGTTCACCTTTAATTGTAACCCAGACCGAACAATCCTGACATTGAAAGAAATGCTTCTTGGGAGGAAAGTGTGTTGTTCTAAAGCCACCGCACTGGAAAAGAAAAGCACCTTTCAAAACGCACAGGCGGTTGCACTTTATGGCCCTATTAATGAGAAGGTTAATGGAGGGAAAAAGAACCTTTAATAAAATATTGAGTAAGCTTACACAAGATTTTGATTCCTGTTTGTAAAAGAGATTTGATTTGGCAGAACCGAGAAGCACAAACTGTGCCGGTTGGAGGGGTAAGTTTCATGGAAAGTTTTATTTTAAAGAAGGAACAGGGATATGGTAATAAGTCCATAAAGACATCCTTGGATGACGAATTGGTAATGGGCAGTGTTTTTACCCCTGTAAAAGGTACCCTTGGTGATTTCTCACCGCATAACTCAAAATGACATACCTCGAGGCCTTATTTTGTCTTTACAAAAGAAAGAAAGGTTATGTTCCTTCCACTTAGAACCTTTTTATTTTTGCTTCCCTTTAGATGCTGTAATCAGAAACAGTCTTCCACAAAAAAATGCAAACATTAAATGCTTATTTTTTTTATGCTCCCCCCATCCCCAAATGGAAGGAAGAGGGAGAAGGAGTATCATCAATATGCCCTTGTTGTTAATTGGTATCAAATCAACTTCAACTTACCCTATGAATAAGAGATCTCTATGGCTGGAACTACACTGCTATATACTCCAGTTTCTGAATCTAATTTAGGGAGGAGCCCTTTACAGCCTCACTAAACTATAAACTCCAGAATTCAGCAGGAGGCAGAAACCAGATTTAAAATTGATTCATTCTCTATTGTGATGAAGTGGTAAATTGTCTGCTTTCAGCTGGATTATATGTCAGTGTAGCTTCATATAATTCAGTTCAAAGCAGATAATCTGGGTTCGGAAACTGGATTGTACATCAGTGTAAATCCAGCCCATCACCCCATCCTCAATAGCCCTTCTCAGGTCTTGCAGATGCAGCATTGTGACATCTTTGATTGAGTCCACAGTGAAGCAATTATTTAAAAGTGGATTCGAAACCAGTTTAAAAATCACACTTCAAAAAACAGATTATTGTGACAGGTATGGAACCGAGGAAGGGGGGGGGGGAGATTGATTGTGGCAGGTATGGAACCGAGGGGGGGGGCGAGAGATTGATAGGAGGGGTTAAAAACACTGGGGGGGGGCACTAAAGGGGAAGGAAGGGACACATTATGAGTTTCAGCTGTAGCATGTTGCTCTAACTACATTCCCAACAGGGTGTTGCCTTCTGGGGTTATCATCATCCATCTAATTTTAAGTGCTTCACTGTGCTGGGGGACAGGATGGTGGATGGCGCATGCGAGGAGAGATGGTGCAACCAGGGCCGTAGCCAGAAAAAAAATTCAGGGGGGGGGGTGTTGAAAATTTCAGAGGGGGTTGAAAATGGGGGGGGGGGGGTGTTGAAACCTGCATCCTAGCTCACGCTGAAGCAAAGAGTACAGCAAGGGGCAGAACTGCCTTCAATAGCTTGCAGGTCCACCCCTGCCAACCAACTCCATCAAGTCTGGCTAATGAAATTGTGCAACTTTGCAAAGCTGTATAAATTGATTGATTTCATTAGAGAAAAATAATTTCCTGATCAACTTTCTCAGCCTATCACAGAAATCTCTGGTTCCTCTGGAATGAGCATAGAATCATAGAGTTGAAAGAGACCTGTTGGCCATCCAGTCCAATTCTCTGCCAAGAAGCAGGAAAATCGCGTTCAAAGCACCCCTGATAGATGTCCATCCAGCCTCTGCTTAAAAGCCTCCAAAGAAGGAGCCCCACCACACTCCGGGCAGAGAGTTCCACTGCTGAACAGCTCTCACAGTTAGGAAGTTCTTCGTAATGTTCAGGTGGAACCTCCTTTCCTGTAGTTTGAGCATCAATAGGTTCACTTAAAATCTAATCTGTTGCTGAACCAATGCAAGTTTAAACCTGAAACAAGTGTGTTCACGTTTACAAGAATGGAGAAACAGACAGGGTTCCCATTGACATGCCAGTGACACTGCTCCCCTAACCTCCAGATGATGACTTCCAAATCCATGTAGATGTTGAATTATATGGGAGGCAAAAACAATGCACTCAAGGAATCAAACAAGAATATTCCAGTACCATCTTTTGGGCTTAGTCCTGAACATAATGGAGCCACTATAAAACATTATCTCCAAATCCTATCCCAGAAAGAAGGTATAAAATCTGCTAAGAGTTCCAGCAGAGCCAATAAGGACATAATCTCCAGCAGAGGACATCAAACACTGTGACCAAGACTGTTTCTGTTTTATACCTAGACCTAATTGAAATTGATTGGGATAATCCAGTTCATCCAGGATGCCCCAAAGCTGAGAGATCATTACACATTCTATTGCCTTGGCCCAAAATGGAAGAGTGGACATTATGGAGGGATCTAGGGATTTTAACCAAGGCCTTACCATGGCTCCTTTAGGCATGTTTGAGCCTTTTTTCATTGACTTCTCCCTTCACCAATTTGGACAGTACTGTTCTGGCCCTTTTAAAGGACTTATGGTGGATTTCCATTCACCGAAGCTCCTGTTGCATCCTCAGGCTATACAGACAAAAAACAATGCATTACTGTTACAGAAGCAGTTGGAACAGATCTGGATGATTTTATCAGCCTTTCTAAATCACAGAAACGGTAACAAGAAATGACCAGAATGATCAGAGTGATGTTTAAAGTAACTAGTTCCTTTTAAAAATTTACACTCAAACTCTGCTCCTTTATTTAAATTAATAGAAGCTCAGGTTCTCATAATGCCAACGTTTGCACTGCCAATGAACATAGCTAAGAGGCGAAATATTTAAAACTTCTCTGTTGGCTGAAATCTTAGTCAAACTATAGCAAGAACAGAGCAGAAACTAGTTATATTGCCTTCCCAAATATCTTTCCATCACGGATTTTACCAAAACTATATCCTGAAGTGAAATATAACATTAAAAATAAAATAAAACCAAGACTACAAAAATTTAAACCCTTTGGGGGAAATGAAGAAAAACAGAAAGGACTTCAAAGGCTTATTACAGCCAAAATCTGGCAACTGATTTGTTTTTCATGGACGTAGAACTGGTATAGTTTTCAGTTCAGAAAAGTAATGGATGGAGTTTGGTTTCCATCCATGGATTTGAGCCCTAAATCCAATTCTTAGAGCAGCTCAAATGTGCAGGATACACTGGAACAGACCAGTCCTCAAACTTCTTTTGAACACCGGGAATCAAATTCCACGCTGCTTTATTCACTTAGTGTGCTATTGCACCTCCATTTTTATTTCTATCAATGTAAGCATGCAGGGTGGATTGGGACCACCATGTAAGAAAAGGTCTGAATTTCTATTTCCAGACATTTCTGTTTCAAAATCCCCCTACTACATGTAGCCTGAAAAGCTTCTGTAGATGCTAACAATGCAAAATTGTATGTAGGATAAAATGATCCAGCACCATCTAAAGCAGTGTTTTTCAAACTGTGCTCCTCCATTTGTTTTGAACTTCAGCTCCCAGAAATCCCAGCCAGCTTACCAGCTGTTAGAAATTGTGGGAGCTGAAGTTCAAAACATCTGGAGGAGCACAGTTTGAGAAACTCTGACTTACTGTGACTGACTGTTTATTCCTCTCCTATTGGATGTCATCTGGGTAATTAAGAAAGCATTGAAATAAAAACAATCCAAAATTGCTGTTGGTGCATCTCAATGGGTATCAGATTATAGTCATATTTACAAAATCATAAAATCAGAGAAGGGACCACAAAAGTACTTCTGAAAGATTTCCATCCAACCTCTCCTTGAGGACTTCCAAAGGAAAGTCCATCCCCTTCTGAGATAGTCTCTTCCATTCTCTGACAGTTCTTACAATAAAGGCATTTAGGTTGGGCCTCTTTTGTTGTAATTTGAATTCATTGGTTTGTATTTCAGGTTTTGAGCAGCAGAAAACAAGCTTACTCCATATTCTGCATGAAAGGCAGCCCTAGGTAATTTTCAACGGTAAGCAAACAGTATCCCCCCCCCCACCACCACCACCACCACCAACCAATCCTTGATATATATTTTCTGTTTGTCATGGGAGTTCTGTGTGCCATATTTAGTTCAATTCCATCATTGGTGGAGTTCAGAATACTCTTTGATTGTAGGTGAACTATACATCCCAGTAACTACAACTCACATATGTCAAGATCTATTTTCCCCCAAGAGCGCCTCAAGAGTGCCCCTGGGCAAAATCAACTATACTGCAAATGCTTACTTTGCGTAATGGGCTGAGCCGCTTCTGTTTGCATGACATCCTTTCGGATATTTTTAAACAGCGTTACTGTTGTTGTTGTGGGTCTCCAAATCGTTTCCAACTTATAGTAGTCCGAAGCCAACCTTATTATGGAGTTTTCTGGAGTTGAGAGTATGTGACTTTCCCAAAGTCACCTGTTGAGTTTCCATGGCTGAGCAGGGAATCAAACCCCGGTTTCCAGAATTGTAGTCCAATGTTCAAATCATCTCACCACACTGACTCTCATGTCTACTACACAGATTCTCAATGTTTCTATTCTTCAGGCTAAACATATCCTAATGACCTTGCCACACGGCCACCAGAGTCACTCCACATTGTTGGGACATGTCAGGAACCAGGATTTTTCCCATGTTGCCAAGTTGTGGCATGCGCCAGCTCCACCCTACTTCTCCCACTGAGTTTGATGGAAGCTGGTGACCTGAACTAAACCGGCATATGCTACCGATTTTAGTCTTTTGCTATGAGGTCAAAAGTGATTTCTCTAAGAACCTGGTTTTCACACATTTATTATCTTGGTCTGCATCCTCTGAACATGCTTCAGCTTGGCAATATCTTTCCTTAAATGGGCAGTTGAGTCCTGACCAAAGCAAAAAAGAGTGACACTACTTTTTCTGTTGATCTTGAAAACTATACTTCTGTTGACACAGCCTAGAACTGCATTGGATTTTTTTTGTTTCTTAAATTATTGCCTGATAAATAGACAATCAACTTAATTCCTATCAGTATTAAGATTCTCTTGTGGACTTTCACGTCTGTGGCATCAATCCAGCATATCGAAAGTAAAGATAACTATCAAAATATGTGTTTTGGGTGTTTTTGTGGTGGGGAAGGCAGGGAACATTTTAAAAACCTGACTTATAAAAACTAAAGAAAAGGTAAGATAGCTAAATGCTGACCTGAAGCAAATAACACAAGGCATTAAAAAGGCAGATAGTTGAGGGGCAGGAATCCAGGAAAATATGGAATCAGGTACATGTTAAGTATGTGGCAAACCAAGATCTGAATTTCAATTGCTTCTTCTTTGAATAAGGGCAAGTAGGTGACATAATTAGCAGTCACAAGAATGATGATGATGATGATGATGATGATGATTTGAAACACAACAAGATGAGTCCAGAGCAGACAAGATCACTCTGCTGGCTGTTGTATTGGATCACACGTCGAACACTTCCCAAGTGTCTAGGACTGTGTGATGTATCGGCGAACAATGTGTGCAGATCTCAGTAAGGTGGCCTTTGAAGCTGGCAGATGGTAATTTTATCAGCGCCAATTGTGTTTATGTGCAGGCCAAGGTCTTTAGGCACAGTACCCAGTGTGCCGACCACCACTGGGACCACCTTGACTTGCTTGTGCCAGAGTCTTTGCAGTTAGATCTTTAAATCCTCATATCGTGTCAGCTTTTCCAGTTGTTTCGCTGCAATCCTGCTGTCACCTGGGATTGCAACATCGAAAATTCATACTTTGTTTTTTAACACGATCATGAGGTCAGGAGTATTGAATTCAGAAGTCCCAGAGTAGCTTGATGTGTTCATTCTCTGTAACTTTTTCCGGCTTGTGATCCCACCAGTTCTTTGTCGCAGGCAGATGGTATTTGTGGCACAAGTTCCAATGAATCATCTGAGCAACGGTGTTATGCCTCTGTTTGTAGCCTGTCTATGCAATCTTCTTCCAGCAGCTGAGGATGTGATCTATTGTTTCATGTGCTTCCTTGCAGAGTCTACATTTTGGATCTGTCATCGACTTTTTATTGTTATTATTTTGGTTGTTTATAAATAATTACCAAGATTCTATGTTATGGATCAGAAAACTGTGCATCAGGTTTTGGTATATGTAAGATTCAATTGGAAATCCTTCACCTTTGCATATGTATAGAACTGCACACGCATACATAACCTATAAAATAAACAGCATATAAAGTGTAAACAGGCCAAAAGGTAACACACAACAAAGTGACCATGCAGAATCAGTTCCATGCATAAATATATGCATCTGATAGATGCCAGCAACCTGAACTGAAATAAAAGAGAGCACTGTTTCTGTATATGTGGGCGGAATTTGGCCTTTAATAGTAATACCTTCCAAATATTTGTAGATAACATGATTAGATCAACCTCTTTTAACCAAACATGCATACAGAGAGGAGTTCAAAAATAGGCTTTTGAGGCAGCCAAAAATTCACTACCCTTTAGTGTAGTGAAATTATATCATATGCCAGTGAAAGCTCTTTATAGTCTGTAACTGTGTACAGCTGCCTCTCAACTTGGTGTTTCATGAGGGAAAAATTATACCTTTATATAATTTTGCAGGCTTAAATCCACACTTTGAATTCTTAACTGAATTCTGAATGAAAGCTTTGTAGTTGCTGCTGTTGTTGCTGTGTGCCTTCAAGTTGTTCCTGACCTATGGCAATCCTAAGCTGATCCTATCACAGGGCTTTCTTGGCATCTTTGTTCATAACAGGTTTGTCATTGGATTGCTGTGAGTTTTCCGTGCAGTATGGCCATGTTCCAGAAGCATTCTCTCCTGATGTTTCACCCACATCTATGGCAGGCATCCTCAGAGGTTGTGAGGTATATTGGGACCTAGACAAAGGAGGCTTATATACCTGTTGAAGGTCTAGGTGGGAGAAAGAACTCTTGTGTGTTGGAGGCAAATGTGAATATTGCAATTAATCACCTTGATTAGCATTGCAAAGCCTTGCAGCTTCAAGGTCTGGCTGGTTTCTGCCTGGTGAAATCCTTTGTTGGGAGGTGTTAGCTGGCCCTGATTGTTTCATGTCTGGAATTTCCCTGTTTTCAGAGTGTTGTCCTTTATTTACTGCCCTGATTTTAGAGTTTTTTTTAATACTGGTAGCCAGATTTTGTTCATTTTCATGGTTTCCTCCTTTCTGTTGAAATTGTCCACATGCTTGTGGCTTTCATGGTTTCTCTGTGTTGTCTGACATGGTGGTTGTTAGAGTAACCCAGCATTTTTGTGTTCTCAAATAATATGCTGTGTCCAGGTTGGTTCATCAAGTGCTCTGATATGGCTGACTTCTCTGGTTGAGTTAATTTGCAGTGCCTTTCATATTCCTTGATTCGTGTTTGGGTGCTGCGGCTGGTGGTCCTTATGTAGCCTTGTCCACAGCTGCATGGTATATGGTAGACTCCTGTAGAGGTGAGAGGGTCCCTCTCATCCTTTGATGAACATAGCATTTGTTAGACTTTTTTAGTAGGTCTGTAGATTCAATAAAGGACAAGAGATATCCTCTATCCTCTGAAGGAGTCTACTGTATACCATGAAGCTGTGGACAGGCAGATGCTTCCCAGTCATCTTAGACTCTCCACCATCCACTAAATCAGTGTTTCTCAAGCTTCCTAATGCCGTGGCCCCTTAATACAGTTTCTCATGTTGTGCTGACCCTCCAAACAAAAAATATTTTGTTGCTACTTCATATCATTTTCCTACTATTATGAATCATAGTGTAAATATCTGATATGCAGGATGTATTTACATTCACTGGACCAAATTTGGCACGAACACCTGATATGCCCAAATTTGAATAATGGTGGGGTTGGGGGGTGATTTAGTCATTTGGGAATTGCAGTTGCTGGGATTTATACCTACAATCAAAGAGCATTCTGAACTCCACCAATGTTGGAAGAACAGCAATACTGGATTCATCGACAGGTTTCTCTCATCAATGAAAAGAAATGTTCAATCACAATTTGAACATAATAAAGTTACAGGAGACACAAAACATTGTGCAGTAACCTCCACCCAAAGGTGTTTTTTGGTGCTGTAATTTTCATTATCCACTTCGTGTGATAAAGTCCACACAGGCTCTGTGTAGCTTTTATTTTTGTTCTTGAATGGATTTTCTCTGATGAGAAAAAATGGAGAAAAATCAAAGAAGCATGGGAAGTTGGTAACTGAAAACAACATTTTCCTCTCTCCCCCTCCCACACCTATAAATAAACAAAACGCTAATCTAAAAGCAACCTTTTCACCATATCCCTGTGAAAGATATAATTTAAGCTACAATCTCTTGAAGTGAAAATGTTTCATTGTAAAAATTTCATCCCATTACTCCTGACATGTAATTTAAGGATACAATTCTATGCAATTATATACTAACCGGGGAGTAAGTCCCTTTCCAGTGTGGCAAGGTGTGGACAGGATATCAATGAAGAAAGTTTCATTGTGGAGGGCCATCAGGCTTATGTCTCAGCCATAGGTGGGAAAACATGTTTGGATGTCCCTACCCAAACCTATTTTTCATGCAAAATATTCAGTCAAAGGAAGTGGACAGGTTAAGATTACTGGATTTTAGCTATCTAATGATCTGACAAAACTCAAAGTCATTACACGCAACTCCCACTCAGTAGCCTTATTTGTGGTGCCAGCTGCTTTGAAAAGTGGGGTGTCGAGAAAATTCTTGTGTTTGGGTGCCAACCCACTGTCCAAAAATCACTGATCAAAATCCACAAAGTTTTGTAACAAAATATTTTAGGTTTTTTAAAGGTATCACTGGATTTCATATTTTTTAAAAATGGAATGCACCCATGTTCTCAGTTTCAAGAGTTTAAAATATTAGTTTTCAAATGAAAATAAAAGATGATATTTTTCACATTTTTTTTCAGTAGCTGGTTGAATATGGAGAGAAAAAAAGAACAGAATTTCAGTATGAACTGCCAGTTCTGAAGAGATGTCTAGTCACTTGAATAAGCATATTGTACTAGGTTAAAGCAGAAAATGACCACGTTGCTGTAACTTAAGCTAAAATCAAGAAGAGTCCAGTCTATCAACCCACAGACAACTCTGTTTCGCTCACATTTCTGACACTTGAATTACTGGGAACTTGCTCCAAAGCATTATTCTTGATTATTTTGGGGGGTGAATGTTTACATGGCATATGCCTTTGCAATGGCAGCCAGGATACACAGCTCGCATTTGGCTTAATTTAAATTGGCCTTACTTTAATTCTTGCTGCTTGAGCAGACAATACAAAAGGAGCTCTGTTTTGAAGATGGGAAATATATCAAAGCCAGGCTTAAATTCAAGTCATCCAGCTCCATGCTCACTTTGAGTGAAGTTCCTGGTAAGGGGAAAAGGGAGGAATGGAGACACTTTGGTACTTACTTTGTAACTCTTCACCTTACTGTACAGCTTACTAGTTGAGAGGACCCAAGATAGTGATTGTTCACAAGAATGATTCACATTTTAAGACTTAGTTTCCTTCCATACGGTTGGATAAAATCCCACATTTTCTGCTTTGAACTGGAATATATGGCAGTGTGGACTCAGATAGCCCAGTTCAAAGCAGATACTGTGAGATTTCTGGATGGCCATCTGTCAGGGGTGATTTGAATGCAATATTCCTGCTTCTTGGCAGGGGGTTGGACTGGACGGCCCATGAGGTCTCTTCCAACTCTTTGATTCTATGATTCTATGATTCTGCCTTGATATTCTGGGTTATATGACTATGGAAAGGCCCTAAGAATGCGAATCCTGGCGCAGTTTGTTCTCCTGTAGTAAATGAGACAATATGGAGACACATAAATATCCCTGCTGTAATCCAAAAATATGTCTTTGCTCCTAAATCTCTTTCACATTTACTGTTTTCAAGTCATGTTGCATAGAAAATTACAAATTAGCACTGTATCTTTTTGATCAATTTATTTCTCATTTTCTGCTAGCTATGTGTGAACATTGCTACAGAAAAGAATTAGGTTTTCCCCACAAATTGTGGAAAATATGACAATGTTCTTAGAGCCCTTCCATACAGCCATATAACTCAGAATATAAAGGCAGAAAATCCCACAGTATCTGCTTTGAGTCCACACTGCCATATATTCTCGTTCAAAGTAGATAATGTGGGATTTGATTCAGCTGTGTGGAAGGGACCTTAGTTACTCACTTCCATGTTGAAGTAAAAAAAACCCACAGGTTGGATCAGCCTCTCTTGATCCAACTGCACACCCCTAAATATGACAAAATTGATTGAAGAGGTAACTGTTCTTTTTTAAAAAAAACCAAAAAACCATCAATCTCATCTATTTTGAAAAGCCATTTCCTCTCAACCTTATTTCCCCACCTTTCATAAACTTTGAATAACACAATTCATTGTAAAGCGGTGTGCCATTAAGACCTCTACAGAATATAAATAAATCATCTGGGATCACATACTGGATGATATGGATGATATGGCAGTGCAGATCTAGCCTTTGGGCCCTTCTACACATGCATTAAAGGTGCACTTAAAACCTGATTTTGGCTGAAAAATGTCCATATCGCATGACTGTATATCTCTACCATCAAAGAAAACACGTGATTTCATTCGTATACTGCTCCAGTGCATGTGCATATTTTAAAATCCTGAAACAGTTGACCTGGGCTGTAAATAAATGGAGCTGTGAACACACAGGTGGCGAAATGGAAACACAAATGGAAAGCAATTACAATGAGAACTTTCTGCAAGCATTCCATTGTTCTGATCTTTATTAAATTAGACAGAGCTTTAATTTACAGTAGGGTGAGGAGAGATAATAAGAAATCGACTTGTGTGTACATTTAGATATCTGCATGAGTGAGGTCATGCAGATATCCATATGAGGTCCAGCATGTCTCAGAGAGTCAATTTTTCAAAAAAGTAAACTTCTACCAGATGCCCTTCTTCCATCTGGAGGATTTCTAAAATCTAGTACAAATGAACTTGTCAGGATGGGAAATGTCATTAATGACTTCTCAGACTTCAAAAAAACCCTCAATATTGACCCTAAAGCCAACTGGCAGTCAATACAGATCTACAGTAAAATGACAGTACCAGTAACTTCTGCATTGTGTTGCAACTGAAAATTATTGATGCTCTTCAATGGTATCCCAGGTTCAGTGCATGCAGTCATTGAGACATAATGTAAGTAAGACATGGGTGACTTTAGCCAAATCAGGTTAGCTTTTAAAAGCTTGTCACTACTGCCCAGTGGAATAAAGTGGCCACCTTGGCCAACCAGCTTAACAGCCCAGAAAGATATCATGGTCAGTGGTATCATAAGAAAAAATTAATATGGCCATGAACCACCTAGAGGCCATCTAGCAAGGCAACTGAATCAGTATAGGTTTCATCTCCTATGACAAAGTCCAACTGAAATGGATAATGAGTGGATAATGAGTGTCCTTCAGGAATTAGAACATGGAAGTAACCGTTTGTCAATAATTAGTTACAAATAATTAATTCCTGAGGGTAGGGAACTATCAAATTAACAATTTACAAGCTGCCTTTGTGGCTGAAGTGCTGGGTTTAAAAATTCTAAATAAATAGACAAACAAGCTGCCTTTTGCAATGATGAAGACACAGAACAATTGTGTAACATAACAACAGATTGCATCTTACCTTTTATGATATAACTATCTTTAAGTCACTTTCACGTTATGGGTGTGCTCTCATTAATGGGAGAGGAGAAATACTACATGCTTTATGCTGTACCTCATGATGACAATTTATCATGTGTCATTAACAAAACAATGACAAGAGTAGATAGAAGGAGAAAGGCTGAGATACTGAGATACTTTTAGGTATTTATTTTACACATATCTCTCATTTTCCCATTTCTTTTAAATCTCAGCTCTGTCAACATTTTCTGACACATCCATTCTGGTTTCTTTAGACATTTCCTATTTTTCCTCTTCACTGAGAATGATTGAAGTTGTGCCTCCAATATCTCACTTTTTGGAAACTCCCATCAATCATGAACTCCTTTCCCTTTTAATACTCCTGACTATTCCCTTGAAATAAGCTTTCTTGAAGAATGCGTTTCTAGCTCTTTAACATCCCCTTTTTTTGCTGTTTGACGAACTCTAGAAGAATATGGTCACTTCCACTTAAGGAATATGCTGGAAAACTTGGATGCCTCTTTATTCACATCATCTGAATTCTTTAAAGATAGGAAATAAATAAATGAATAAAGCATAATTAGGAGGAGAGGGAACAGAGAGAAATGAAAAGGTTAAGTGGAAAGGAGAGGTGGGATCCTAAATGGGGAAGGCTGATAGATAAAGGAAAAGGAAACTACAAAGAACTGCTCTCTCCACGATTTATCAATTTAAATAATATTTGAGTGAAGCACCCAAGATCTATCAATTTAAATAATATTTGAACGAACAACCCAAGACCTGAACTCCAGAAATGTGGAGAATGAGGTTCAAAACAAGAGATCCATGCTGGTCACCACACAGGCCAGAGGCCACTGTGCCCCAGCCATTCCTTCCTTGGCACAGTTGCAATATCGAGCTCCAGCTCCATTGCAAACTCCTGCTAGCCTTGTAGGAACATCTACATCTCAATGGGATACAGCTCAGTCGAAGCATGGACTTTCTGAACGCAAGCGACATTTGTATCATAGTGTCAGCCAAGAGTAGAAAAGGCCTGATACTCTAAGTCAGTAGTTATTAAAAGTTCATTTGGTGTGGATTCATCACAACATTGCGATAGCCTGCCATTATCTTTCATTTAATGTAAATTGTTCTATTGTGGCTCGCCTTCTGAATGTAAGATGTTTTGAAAATGTTCAATAAAAATCTGCAGCTGGCTGTTGAAAAAAAGTGGAAAGGTGGCTGCCTAATATGCCAAGTAGCATAATTCTGTCTGTGTGAGTTTTTCTGTATGCTTATTCATTTCCCTGCCTTTCCCATCTTGCCTAACTATTTCCATAGAAAATTTAGTGTATGGCACAATCTGATCTTGAGTAGAGTTGCAACGGCCAGGAAATTGTAAAGATTTATAAATAAAATTAGAGCAAAGTAAATGTCTGCTTAAAATTATTGATTCTTTTTCTTAATGGAAACAACCTTTCCTGTGAAGCAATAATTTTGGTCCAATTTTACATCATTTCTCAGAATGGAAAATACTCCAATCTGACATTAGAAACAGAAGAGCTGCACTTGAACACACCTGTGCAAAACATGGTCTAAAAGCAGCTTTTAAAATCAACCTATGGTTTGAATTTTCAATGGTGTTATATCCAAATGATGAAACAAAATAAGGTTGTACAGGCAAGCAAAAATGACATAGAACTCAGAGATTGTGCCCTTCCTATTATGTATCAGCGCAAACAAGTGAAAGACCAAAACATCTAGTATTCTTTCTTGGTTTCCAGCCAAGACTTTAAAGGCTTCCACTGAGCTAAAACAACATCAGCCCAACCCAAGTGTTTTTGTTGGCTCTTCAAGAGCTCATCTTCCAAAGCTGGATAGAAGAGAGAAATCTCTCAACATCTTTTCTTTAGACTTTCCTTGTCTGTTATTCTACAGCTGCAAGGATCCTTTTATATTTTTAAATGTGCAATAGTAATGCCCCTTATTAATTGTTATGGGTTCCCTGCTAGTACTTTGTTAAAGTCCAAAGTATTTTAAAAGACTTATGCCATCCAGTCTACTATACAGGTAAGAAGTGGAAGTCTAGAAATAATTACATTTTCATGATCACTAATTTATTTATGGTTCTCTGGCCAGCTTTCCTGGATCTAATTCAACATGCAAAGCACCACTGAATATGCAAGACAGAAGCTCCTTATCACCTATTATGTTAAAATAATGTTTAACATATCAAAACTAATTTTTGAAGTTTTTCAAATATGTATTTATCTCATTTACTCATACAACTGTTCTGTGAATTAAATGAAGATTATTCTGATTGGCAATTTTTAAGAGGGCAGCTTAATGAGGTTGCAAGAGACGATGGCTTACTTAAGCCAGTATGTTCACATCACAGGTCAGAATTGAACTGGGTACTTTATAACTTGTAGTATTAATGAACAAAGGCATTCATTAAATGCAACACTGGGCATCAGTGACATACAGTTATTTAAAATTTGGTACAAAAATTATAATTCCTTCCGCTTAGGCTGCTACTGTTGTTAGAATGTCAAATTCTAAACTAATATTTTGTCACTGAAAGAAGTAATAAGTGATAGCCTGTGAGTGAGTGTGCTTACTGTAGTAATCAGCGACTTGTGAGATGCAGTTGTATGAACTGGAATTTGGATTTTATGGCATCAGTGATGTCAGTACTATATAATTCTTTGCTTATACATATACTAATTTGTGATTTAAAACGTTATTCTGTAAAGTTTATTCTCTCTTTTGTATCCAATTTTGATGTGCTTCTTTCTTTTAATATTGAAAAGTGGTAGGATGGTGGAACTGGGGGGTTTCCCTGCTACCACAGGGCTTTTACATGATCTCCACCTTACTGTGCAAGCACCAGGGGAGCACCCATTAGGGGTGTGCAATTTTTTCATTAGTTGGCCTAAGTAGTATTAAATTTATTAAATTCATACTTACGATGCAATATCCGAGGTACGGGCATGGCCCACGCCAAAAAATTAAGAATCAAAACTTACTCAATATTTTTTGTTTGCATTTTTAAATCTTGGAAGCCCCCCAAGTGTCATGTATCATGTCCCATAGTTGATGGTGGTTGGTGGTGGCAGACCTGGCAGTTGGTGATGGAAGGGTTAATGTAAGTCTTGGTTCTAAAGGGCTGAGTAGTTTGTAAGTAACAGTTTACAGGTAAAAGCAATTAAGGGTGGAGGCATGCAGGGGATAGTTGAGTGTTACTGGATTTAAGAAGCTAACCTTGGGACAGATCTTTGGGAGAAAGGTATTGTCATATTTTGGTGGTGGATGCTGCTGGGTTTCCCCCAGGTCTCTGGATTTTCGGTATCCTGATCTGTCTCCTGAACACTTAGAACACTGGAACTTTAAATCTCTGGACTGGCTTTGGACTACGGTATAGACTCTTGATCCCTGGACTTTGTTTATTGAAACGCTCGGCATTTGACCATTGGACTGGACCATTTGACTACAGTGTAACTTTTGCTATCAGTTTTTGTTTATTCTGTGGCTGAGTGCTATCTTTATGTTTTATATTTTGGACTATTAAAACAGCCAGAAAGTTAGTGCTGTTTTAATTAAATTATTTAACACAAACTGGGTTTTTGTTTGGTTCATCTCTACCTAAATAAGGCGGAGCCCTTGCATTGTGACACCAAGGTCAGTTTCATTTTCAGTGCAAGGAAGCAAAGCAAAGACAAAAAGGCTGCCTCTCCTCTTTAAAGTAATGACCTCTTACCATAAAGAGAAGTCAGTAATTCTACAGTGTAGATGCATGGTTTTTGTGGGAAGTTGCCATTCTAGCGCATTGTGGACAATATTCCCACACAACTTGGGGTGACAAAACTCTTAGGCTCTTCATAAATATCATCAGCATTTTGGGCCCCAAAACCTACCTGACCAGACAGTACAGTGGAGTCTGGCTTCTTTTGGCACCTAAAAGTGGAGTAGGACAAGAGTAAGAAGAGAGGCTGGTTTTTTCACAATTTTGGTGCTTATTAAAGTCTCTCTTCATCTTCACTATGACCTCAGTAACTTCATGACATCTTGAATGTACATTTCATATTTGTTTCCACCTCACGTGAAATCCAGGTGTGCCTTTTCATTAGTAGCAAAGCTTTTCAGCAACATAATGCTATATAAACACATATTGTTACCCTCTCAGAACGTATTTTAGAAACAAGAGATCAAAAGCTGGGAAATATTTCCCACCACATCCAACCATCAAAGAAATGTATATCTTTTCTGTGAAAGTACTCAGATGGTCTCGTATTATTGTACACTCACAAAGATAAAAGACTTGCTTTTGTATGCTATCATCATGAATAAGGAAGGGATGCAATAGTGAGAGACTCATAATGATTTCATGGACCGTGTTCATTGCTATGGAAGAAGAGAAGATGGGATGGGGCTATATGGGAACCTCTCACCTGCACGTCATTTTTCTTTTACTCACGTAAAGATACTTATCACATCAAGGCAAAGAGTTCACTGAAATTTTTCAGTCATCTTCAAGGTGTGTATAAATTGGATCTGTTCACAGCCAGGTCCTTTGAATTCTGCTGAAATTAAAGAATAGAACTGAAGAATTATGGAAAGTCAGGAAAATTAGTAACAGTATTAAAAATATATCATGTTCTTCAATTCATTTATTCAAGTCCCATCTACACATGATGTAAATTCCAGAATGATGTGGGTTATAAGAGCTAGAAAATGCATACCCCCAATGCATGCTGCCACACATGAGAAACACATTTTAAAAGTCAGGAGAAAGTTTGAAATTAGTGATGAAATGTGCAGTGTGTAGACAGTGCAGAGCAGAATTTTTTTTGGGGGGGGGGACATTTGCAGCACTCAGGTAAACAGTCTCACTTCTGGAATATTTGGATAAAGGAACCAAATATGGTTCTCTCAGGAAGATAATATATACTTTTTTCCTCCATCCTCAAGAATAAATTACTTTCTCCTCTTTTGTTTTTGAGTTGGAATATGAATTCAATGAAGACTGTATTTCTTTATTATATCATGCTTGGAGTTTGGGAGAGCAGAAGACAGTAGCAATTAGCTACTGCCTTCTGCCTTAAAAACTGTGGCATAGACAAAGAGAACTGGGAAGCCCTGGCCCATTAGTGCTCTAGCTGGAGGTCAGCTGTGACCAGCAGTGCCAACCCAGACCGAGACCGCCTTCCACCTGGAAACCGATGCCCTCACTGCAGGAGAACATGCAGGTCAAGTATAGGGCTCCACAGTAACCTACGTACCCACTGCCAGTACACCAAACTTGGAGGACAATCTTACTTGGACGAGGGATCGCCTAAGTAAGTTGGGAGAGAAATACCCATGATGTGCCTAGCATAAAAACTGCTGTCATACTTCTTCAACATGGGAGACAGAATGTGCCTAGTACCTTCTTTTGCTTTTGTGTTTTTCAAATGGAAATTGGGATGTCCAAAAACAATTTAGGCTGTT
Source organism: Anolis sagrei (assembly GCF_037176765.1). Taxonomy (NCBI): domain Eukaryota; kingdom Metazoa; phylum Chordata; class Lepidosauria; order Squamata; family Anolidae; genus Anolis; species Anolis sagrei. Next base: position 143,694,821 of record NC_090023.1, on the reverse strand, counting down.
CTGGTTTGTTTAGTGGATATCAATCATTCTTACCCACGTTGAAAGCATTTTCTCTGAGCATGTCATTTTCCACATGATGAAGAAAACAGTGGGGATAGATCCAAGGACTTCATCAGATGGGCAGGAAGAAAGCTGGGGAAAGCACTGGTAAGAGTGAGGAAACTGTCTTACCCCATTCTTTCCTGGCAAGGTCCATCTTCAGGGATGGCCAGCCATTGCACGACCTTTCCCCATCTTCTTCCCACTTTTCTTTGTTTCTTCCCACTTTCTGGAATGGAGCCTTTTCTCCCTTGTAGCACGCTGGCAAGACAGATTCCTACAGGTAGCCACTGGAAGTGGCTGTGCATTAATGGCCTCCGTGGGTCTCCATTTTTGTGCAAAAATGGAGAGAAAACAGGAGAAACATCCATGTGATGAGGTTCTAAGTTCTGCTTTGCTCCAACATTCATGAAATAATTCTTGAACAGTGCTAGTATTCTTTTCCTAGTCTTCCATGCTTCCCAGGGATGATGGAATGAAAGTACAAATAAAAAATCAGTATGTACATGGTTTTAAAAACTCATTTTTAAAAGGAAGTCAAAAAAACCTACTGCAGAAAATAATTCCAGTGGGAGATTAACTGAAGGAAGAACTAAATGGAGGACAAGGAAAATAACAAAGAAGACTCCAGCAAAGCATTCCAGCGGGGATGCATGCAGGGAATGTGGAAGCACTTCATCAGCGTTGCAGATGGATGATGAAAGCGACAACTCCCCTGGTGGCCAGAAAAAGTTAAATAGCCTCTGTGTATGTCTGTACATGTTTGTATGTCAAAAATTGGCATTGAATGTTTGCCATATATGTGTACACTGCAATCCGCCCTGAGTCCCCTGCGGGGTGAGAAGGGCGGAATATGAAAGCTGTAAATAAATAAATAATAAATAAATAAACTGCAGATGATAGCTAAAATCCAACAAGAACCATTACAGTTCAGCAGTGTGGTCTGCATAAGAGTTGATGTACTCTTTAGCAATGATTTCAATAAGTCTGCTATAGTTGTGGCTAGCCATTGGATCTAGGCCGAAGTGAGGACACATAATTCACAATTTGTTAAAATTGCATGAACCCAGTTTGACTCATATGATATCCCTTCCTTGCAACAAGGCTGCTCCAGCTGCATGCCTCATATCAGTTTCACATGGCATCCTTTAAGGATTTATTATCATTTTGGAATGGTTCGTTAAACTCACACTGGTGCTAGAGATCTGTCCACTTCCCCGCACTGGAGACACCATTGTCTTGTCATATCTTTGATCATTAGTTTGAATGGGTGCAAGGAGACAGAGAGATAACAACAGGATTTCAATCCACCCTGCTCCCTCCCTTTCCTGGATTCCTTAAGTACTTTTGTCTGTTTTTGCTCTCTGTGACTGACACATACAGAAGGAGGGAGAGAAAACATGCAAACTACCACAAATTCCATTCAGATTTTTTCCCCTGCCACTTATAGATAGCACCAGAAAAACAATCAATAAAGTGGTCTACAATCACAGCACTAGAAATGTATATCTCCCAGTTGAAAGGCAGATGGGATTCAAATAGAAGCAGAGCAAGGATTGTTGAGTCCGCTGTGTTAGATTCTGTGAGATTTCAGGGCCAAAATCTGAGACCAGGGGATGTGTCAAAGGTTTTTTTTGGGGGGGGGGGTTGTGATGTGTGACAGTGTGGGGCTGGAGTGGTTCTGGGTCAATTGAATGTAGCAACGGATATGAGGACAGTGGACCTGTTTACCAAGCCTTACAAATGTTTATTTGTTATCAGAAAATGTTTGATTTGTATATCAATGTTCTATACTTATATATCTGAGATCATGTAAAAATTCCTCAGGTGGCAAGGAGTTTTGAATGGAAAAAGTTTAAGAAGCCCTGCTCTATATTATGCCCAGTGATATACACATCTATCACGTATCTCCATTGGTTCAAATAAATGATTGCTGTCTTTGTATGTTTTTCTAGAAGCTATATACCAGGCATACATACATATATGGTATATACAGTTGACCCTCCACATTTGTAGATCTCTCTTTTGCCAGTTGGATTATTAACAGACTTGATTAAAATGTTCTATCTACTCCATAAACCAAGATGATGGCAACCAGACTGATTGATAACTGGTAAAGAGAGGGGGTGGGGGGGAACGTGGAGGCAGTGACAGACTTTGAATTTCTAGGTGTAAAGATAACTGCAGACACAGATTGTAGCCAGGAAATCAGAAGATGTTTACTTCTTGGGAGGAGAGCAATGACCAAAGGCAAAGGTGGTGCAATGGGTCAAACCTTTGTGCAGGCAGGACTGAAGACTGACAGATTGCAGATTCAAATCCGGGGAGAGTGCGGATGAGCTCCCTTTATCAACTCCAGCTCCCCACGCAGGAACATGAGAGAAGCCTCCCACAAGGATGATAAATCAACAAAACATCCAGACGTCTCCTGGGCAACGTCCTTGCAGACGGCCAATTCTCTCAAACCAGAAGCAACTTACAGTTTCTCAAGTTGCTCTTGACATGAAAAAAAAAATCTCCTTTACTTCCCCCCTTTTTTGATGTTAAACTGGAATAAGTTATAACTTCCTGATCCTTTTGGTTGCTTCTTGTTACATCTTTCCAAATTTTACACATCCTTCCTCAAGTGTAGTGGTCGGAAATATGCACAAATATTACTGCAACAAAAATATGCATATTGATGGTGTGATTTTGCCAATGTTATTTCCAGCTCCTTTTTCAACTATGCCTAATATGGAATTCGCTCTCTTTCTCTTTCTCTCTCAGGAATCACCACAGCAAGTTAGTTCTCTTTCTTGGTTAGCCACCGCCAATATTTGCTCGAACTTTGGGTTGACGCCCCAACAGGCATAAGTTGAACAGATCTGCCATTTTAGTGCCCATTCCTTCCATATGTAGTAGAAATCTTGGTAGGGACTTCTTGACTTTAAGAAAGCTGACTTCAGTAAACTTAGGAGAAACTGAGTGATGAATACTGAAAGAGAAAGATGGGGTGGGAATTTCTGAAATATGAGATATTGGAAGCACTATTTTAAACAATTCCAATGAAGAGGGAAAATATGAGGTGTCTAAAGATACCAGAATGGATATCTCAGGAAATGTCAACTGAGCTAAGATTTAGAAGAGACATGCACCAAAAATGGAAAAAAGGAGAATTCAAAAGAATAGCCAGCGTATGTAGGGAGAAAGTTAGAGAAACCAAAGTACAGAATGAGCACAGGCTTGCTAGAAATTTTAAAGACAATCAGAAGAGCTTTATTGTTAATTCAGCAGCAAAAGGAAAGAGCAAGGAAATGTTAGGACAACTATGGACTGCTGATGGACAGAAGACTGAAGTTAGATCTACCCAACATCTTACTTGCCTTGGTCTTCTCCCATAATAAACAGTACTCATCTTGAGGACAATGGATCAGATGACACAGTACAGGAAATGCAGCACAGAATAGGTCAAGAGGCAGTACAGGAATATCTGGCAAATATAAATGAAATCTCCAAGGTCAGATGAATTACATCCAATACTATTAAAAGAATGGACAAATGTAATTTCAGAACCACTGGCAATCATCTTTACGAACTCCTGTAGTAAAGGAGACATTCCTGTGGACTGCAAGAAGGCAAATGTTGTTCCCATCTTCAAAAAGAGGAAAGAAGAGGACCCAAACAATTACGGCTCAGTCAATCTGACATCAATACTATTGATTCTGGAAAAAATAATTGAACGATCTGTAAGCATTTTTATTTTTATTTTTTTTATTTTTTTATTGAGTTATTATAGATTACAGCGAAAGTGGGGGAATAATTTCAAGAGGATAGAAAAGTAGGAAAATTATGAAAGCAAAAACACCCATAGAAAGAAAAAAAACAATTGTGAAAAAGGAAATACGCAACACACTAGCAAGAATAAAAAAAGAAAAAATATTAAGAAAATATAGAAAAAAATTGGACTTCCTTCTAATTCTGCCCGTATAGTCTCTTTTTGTCTATACATTTTGTATATTCCATTTTGTACATTTGTTGTAACCTCAGTACAGTTATAAATCCTTGTACCTATTTTCAATATAGTCCTCAGTTATTGACCAGTTTGTCTGTTTGACTGGATTGCCTGTATTCTTTTTTAATTAAAAAAAATAGTGTGTCCATGTCCTTAATTTCATTTATCTTCTTTATCCAGTGGAATTTATCTGGTATTTCTTTCTGCTTCCAGAGTTTCGCAAAGACGATTCTGGCGGCCGTTGTCAAATACATGAATAAAATGTCCTCATTTGAATCTAACTTTATGTCTCCATCTACAATTCCCAATAGATAGTATTCAGCTTTTCTCGGGATTTTTTTGTTAAATATTATCTGCATTTCTTCATGAATACCTTTCCAGTATTTCTGAGTTTCCACACAACTCCACCATAGGTGAAAAAAGCTCCCATCGTGTTCATTACATTTCCAGCAGGCTTTTGATACTTCTTTATACATGTGGTTTAGTTTGACTGGAGTCATGTACCACCTATGGAATATTTTCATCCAGTTTTCCTTTAGATCAGTTGTGTAAGTATACTTAAGTTTTTTTATTCCACATTATTTCCCAGTCGTACATTGCTATCGGTCTTTTGAAATTCTCTGCCCACTTCACCATCCAACTTTTTATTAATTCGGTCTTTGTTGACCATTCTAACAGTTTTTCATATAGTTTTGTTATACATTTTGTTTCAGTTTTCAAAAATGTATCCCTAAACACTTCCTTAATTTGAAATCTTGCTTTCTATCTTGGTTGTATTGTTCCTTTATTTGTAAATAGTACAGCCACGTAATTCTTGGGAAACTTTGTTTTATTTCTACATGGGATTTCAGTTCCATTGAGCCATTTATTAAAAGTTCTTTATAAGTTGGCCAAATTGTCCATCCCAATAGCCGTCTCTGTTTGGCTTCCATAGGGGAGATCCAAAGAGGTATTTTTGAATAAAAATATTTTTTATATCTGTCCCAGATTCTAATTAGTGAGGAGCGAATGAAATGGTTACCAAAATTTCTTTCTTTCTGCTCTCTAAGTATTTTTAAAAGGACGACATATTCATAAAAGGTCAGCCTGGGTTTCTCAAAAACAAATCATGACAAAATGACATTATCTCTCTTTTTAATAGAGTTACAAGTTTTGTAGATGAAGGGAATGCTGTGGATGTAACATATCATGATTTCAGAAAGATTCTTGAAAAGTTCCCCATTATATTCTTGCAAAAAGGCTATTAAAATATGAGTTATGCTACTATTAGGTGTATTGGGAATTGGTTGACTGGCTTGAAGGGTCCTTAGCAATGGTTCCTCCTCATCCAGGAGAGAAGTGACTATTGGGGTGCCACAGTGTTCTGTCTGGGCCCAGTGCTATTCAACATTGATGACATATACGATGGACTTGAGGCATTACTAATTAAATTTGCACATGACACCTCACTGGAACAGCTAGTACCCCCAAGGACAGGATCAGAATACAAAATGACCTTAACAGATTAGAAGGCTGTGCCAAAACTAACAAAATAAATTTCAACAGGGACAAATATATGGTACTACACTCAGACAATGAAAATGAAATGCACAAATATAGGTTGGATGACACCTGGTTTGAAAACAGTCCATGGGATCTAATGACATCACATTGATGTTGTCCCCCATTTTCTCTCAATTTTTCCATGCTGGTAAAACGGAGGCCCATGAAGGCCATCCCATGATGCATGGCTACTTCTAGTGGCTGCCTGTGGGATTTTGTGTTGCCAGTGAGCTACAAGGGAGAGAAGACTCTTTTCTAAGGAGTCAGGTTTTACTTGACTCCTGATTCCAGAAAGCAGGACAAAGCAAGATGGGGAAAGGTCATGGGATGGCTGGCCATCCCCAAAGAAAAACTTTGCTAGGAGAGAATGAGATGAGATAGTTTCCCCGCTCTTCCCAACATTTTACCCCCACTTTCTCCCACTTCCCTCCTGCCTGTCTGATGAAGTCCTAAGAGTCTTAGTAGACTACAAACTGAACATAAGCCAATGTATTTCTAGACTGTACTAATAAGAGTATAATGTCAAGGTCGAGGAAAGTCATATTCCCTCTCTTTTCTGCTTTTGGTCAGATCTTACCTAGAATATTCTGTCCAGTTCTGGCTATCATAATGCATGAAGGATATTGACAAACTGGAATATGTCCAGAGAATGGTAACCAAAATAACAGAAGACCTGTGAGGAATAACCAGGTTTAAATATTTGAAAGGATATAGCATGGAGGAGGCAAGCTTGCTTTCTTCTGCTCTAGGGATGAAGACATGGAACAATGGGTTCAAATTACAGGAAAAGAGATTCCATTTAATATTAGGAAGGACTTTCTGATGATAATAACTGTTATTGGAGGCTCCGTCTTTGGAGGCTTTTCATCAAAGGTTGGATGACTATCTGAAGTGCACAGCAAGGGGGTTGGTCTGGATGCCCCTTATGGTCTCCTTCGAATTTTTGATTCCCTGGCTCCTCACAATTGGTTCTTGTTCCAAACACTATAAATAATTTGCTATCATTAAAAAAAAGATTACTTAAATAATCCACAATAACAGTGACTCTATTTACATCTCTCCATTTTGAAAATTACTTATTCTTATTCTCCCCCCCCCCCTTACTTTCTCCCCGTCTTCAACTTGTTGTTGTATTTATATCTTCCTCCTTTCCTAGTCCTGGACTCAAGTTAGTTTACACATGCTAAAAGAGATATATCTAAAAAGTGTCCTTAAAACATTTTATTATAACCCACAAGAGCTAAGCTTACTCATATTTGGAAAGGAATTTTGTCAAAAGTCTTTTGAAAGCCCAAGCAAACAGTTTTGCTCAGATCACACTGTCCACATATGCATTCGACAATCTTAAAGCACTCTTAAAATAATAAGTGAGATTGAAGCATATTTTTGCACAATTAATTTTTTTTTTCAGTAGGACTTGTCTTTCCATTTGTCTGACAATTTAATAATGCTTTCCACAAATTTGTTTAGCACAAATGCTAAGCTAATTGGCCTCTTAGCCTCCTTTGTATGCTTCCAGTGCTGCACCCTCCCTGTCTCTTGGTACTTCCTAGAAAAGGATTTAAAGCTTGGCTTCAGCATGTAGTGAAATGCCAAAATACTAGCACATACAGTACTACATTATTTCAACAACATTAATCATATTTGCATCTGACTAGCCTGGAAGAGCATGGAGAAAAGAATGAGCTCTAAATGGTCTACCACCTCTTCACGCGGCGCATGTTTTGCCCATTTTGCCACTTTGTTTCACGGCAAGAACAGGGCCTGCTGTGGGCCATCACACAACACATGGCAGGCCCCACCCACATTCCTCTCAAAGTGGAGTGGAAGCACCAAAAGGTGCTTCTTCCACCACTACAAGAAAGAAAATGTATTTTGGGTAGCTCTGATGGAACTACCCGCACTTACCTCCCGCTTTCCCCATATGATGGGGGAAAGGTGGCGGAGCAATGCACGTTGCCATGCGTTGCCTCCCATCCAATGGGGACAAGGTGCCAACGTATGCTGCCCTGTCCCCACCAAATGATGAGGAAGGAGGGAGGGAGTGTGGGGTGCCACAAGCTGCCCCACATGCCTTCCCTTTTGCCAGCTATTGCCTGTGCAAGAGCACAGTCAAAAATGGCTGTGTGAAGGGGTGCCTAGATTCTGATATACTGGCAGTCCCCAAGTTACAAACATCTGACTTACAAATGACTCATAGTTAAGAACAGGAGGTGAGAGAAATCTAATCCTAAAATGGGAAATTCAATTCTGTGTGAGTTATCATGGAGGGAAAGTGTCTCAACTGAAGCTTTTTTTTTTCAAAATCCAATTATAACAGGGACAGAAAGTGAGGTGAAATGTTCTGAACAGGGGCACAGATGGCAAAACAAACACCACAGAGGTGTTAACCCTTCCCTATGCTTTCCAAAGCATTTGACTGGCGTTACACTTAATAATGTATATATTCCAACTTACATACAAATTCAGCTTAAGAACAAACCTACAGGCCTGTCTTGTTTGTAACTTGGGGACTGATTGTACAAGGTTCTCCTGCTAGCTAGAGAATCATCTGCTAAAAGGGTGGGAAGTGTGTGCTGTGGAAATATCTGGGATACCTGATTTTTACATGGGACTTTGTGTGAGTGTAGTGCTTCTCCCCTTTTCTTTCCCCCATTAGGACTCCTTGACTGAAAACTCTGTTTGCGCTGGATGTGAGATTATCCCCCTTTCCCTGCATCTCTCAACCACTCAGTATATGCCAATACAGGTGTTTCAAAATTCAGAAAAATGAAATCTGAAATATATTTGGATCTCAGGCATTTCAGAAAAGGGAGACTCAATATGTAATAGCAAATAGTCTAAAACAGAGTCTCCCTTTTCTGAAATGCCTGTATAATAAAAAAAGGGGGGGGGAATCGTTTTTTAGACAGCTACATAACACAATCATGTATGGAACCTATTGTAAAATGCAATGGCTACCTAGTCAATAAGCTAAAAGTAATATCTCAAGTGAACCTAATCAATAATGTAAAGGTAATCTCAAACAGACATTAAAATGGAAAGAAATAGGTCAGGGCTATTTGGATGATCCAGTCCCAAAGAGCTTTATATAAATTGTTGCTCAGTTATATGAGACAATAAAAGCCTTGTGGCCATTTTAGAAATAGAAACAGTTTATTTTATTCGCATTGAACTTGAAATGATTATGTGTAATAATTGGCCATCCTTACCATAAATGCCTGATTACAGCTCAAGAAATAGAGTTCCTTAGTCTGGACAGAAAAAAACCCATAGTCTAAACAAAAAAAAGAACACTACTACATGTCCATGTCCACAATAACCCACCAAGTCTTGCCAAGCCAAACAGGAGAAGTGAATGGCTTTGGACAAGAATCTTTATCTATAAAATATTTATTTCCTTTCCCACTTTTTATTGATCCCTCATCTCAGTCCACACAACTCTTAACTCTATTTCAGTGATTTCAAAGTTTTGAGAGGTGGGAAGAGGGATGCTGTGGGAGGTCGCCTTCTCTCTTCATTGCTGCTGTATGGATTCACTCAGCACAAGTCTCTTCCTCACAACTGGGTCATATTGACTATGCCCACAACCCATGCTAGTTGAGCAGTCATAATGAGCTGCTTTGGCTCATTCTTTCTAATTCTAGTAGGAGAATTGATGGGCTGAAAGACTCGTCTTGTTGTGTTTCAAATAATAATAATAATAATCATCATCATCATCATCCAAACAACCCAGCTACAAATGGATTCTGGAAAGATCTGTGGGAAACAGAAAAAGTTTACAACAAAAAAGCTGAGTGGATAAAAAACTTTGAAAATAAATTTTCGGAGAACAAACTGAGAACCTTGGAAATAATAACAGAAATGATCACTGAAAGAATGAAGAAAGTCAAGAACTCAACATCACCTGGCAATGATCAACTGCACGGATTTTGGCTTAAATATCTGAATAGCCCGCACTCAAAAATGGCCAAACAATTCAACGAGATGCTGCAAACTGGAAACATCAGCAAATGGATAACAACTGGGAAGACATATTTGATACAGAAAGATACAGCAAAAGGGATAATACCAGGAAACTACAGGCCAATAACATGTGTGCTTACAATGTTCAAACTGCTGACAGGCATAATAGCTGATCAAATCCAGGAAAATAACATCTTGCCAGTAGAACAAAAAGGCAATAAAAGAAGTAGGGGTGCAAAAGATCAGCTTCTGATTGACAAAATGATAATGGAGAATTGCAAAAGCTGCAAAATAAACCTCTATAGAACTTGGACTGATTAGAAAAAGGCATTTGACTCACTGCCACATTGTTGGATTATCAAATGTCTAGATATCATCGAGGTTTGTGAAAATATTAGAAAGTTCACCGAAAATGCAATGAAACAATGGAAAACTGAGTTGTTTGTAGGCAACGAAAACTATGGAACTGTTAACATCAAGAGAGGAATTTTCCAGGATGACTCACTGTCACCGTTGCTGTTCATCATTGCAATGATCCTTCTGTCAGTAATTATACAGAAAACAAAAGTGCAAAAGACAAAGAGTGAATACAGCAAAAACACAATCCAGCGCAGAAGAGAAAACTGGCAAAAGAAGGCTCTCCATGGACAGTTCCTGGGAAAAATTGAGAGCCATATTAACAAAGAAAAAAGATGGCTGCGGCTCACAAATGGGACTTTGAAAAAGGAGACGGAGGGCCTGATTCTGGCAGCCCAAGAACAAGCCATAAGAACCCAATGCCATCAAAGCCAAAATTGAAAAGTCGACGACAGATCCCAAATGTAGACTCTGCAAGGAAGCAGGTGAAACAATAGATCACATCCTCAGCTGCTGCAAGAAGATCGCGCAGACAGACTACAAGCAGAGGCATAACACCATTGCTCAGATGATTCATTGGAACTTGTGCCACAAATATCATATGCCTGCGCCAAAGAAATGGTGGGATCACAAGCCGGAAAAAGTTACAGAGAATGAACACCTCAAGCTACTCTGGGACTTCTGAATTCAGACAGACAGAGTTTTGGAGCACAATACTCCTGACCTCATGATCGTGTTAAAAAACAAAGTATGGATTGTTGATGTTGCAATGCCAGGTGACAGCAGGATTGAAGAGAAACAACTGGAAAAGCTGACAAGATATGAGGATTTAAAGATCGAACTGCAAAGACTCTGAAGCAAGCCAGTCAAGGTGGTCCCAGTGGTGATCGGCACATTGGGTGCAGTGCCTAAAGACCTTGGCCTGCACTTAAACACAATTGGCACTGACAAAATTACCATCTGCCAGCTGCAGAAGGCCATCTTATTCTGCACGCATTATTCACCAATACATCACACAGTCCTAGACACTTGGGAAGTGTCTGACGTGTGATCCAATACAACAGCCGGCAGAGTGTCTGCTGTGGACTCATCGTGTTATGTTTATAATAATAATAATAATAATAATAATAATAATAATAATAATAATGCTCCATTTGTGCAGGCAATTTTTACAGGCAATATACCATGTGCCACACTCAAGATGCTCTTAGTCACAGACCAATAAAATGACCGCTTCATCTCTTGTTCATGTGAAACTAGACATTCTTCTCTTTTGTTTCAAGAACCACTCAATTTCATAACAAAAAGGAGCAAACAGATCCCTTTGCAAAACATCTCTTCACTTCAGTGCACTGATCTCTGAAAGCTGGATGAATCATTGTGTCCTGTGCTACAAATGTGATACTGATGCATTTTCATGAACAGGAATATTTTGAAACCAGCTATGGTCCGTAGAAAGAACGTTCCAAGGAATAATTGTCATTTGAAAGCAAAGCACTCACCAAATAACTCCTCAGTATGTCAATCTGGCTATTTTATTTGGCTGGAAACCAGTGTTCTTGCAACTGCGAGGACTGACATACAAAATGATGAAGTGTCCATTGGGTAAATGAAACAATATCACCTTTCTTGTCTGGAAAATGCAGCTTTACAAGTCTAATGTGAGACTCTTTTTGAAGCCAGATATCTTTGGAAAGCATCTTTGCCTAGGCACTATACAGAGCACATTTACAGGTTTTGGCAGTTTTAAATAAGTGATTCAAAAGTTGTATTCTGAACTGAACTTGTCCTGATGAGAACAGATCAGGGCAGACTCCTGGACTATCTGTTTAGGACCTCCCATAGTCACACCATGACCCCATATATCCTCTGTCCATAAATGCAAGAATTTGTGCAGAATGATTGTGAGAGGATGGATCTACACTGTCATATAACACAGATTGGAACTGGTCAGTGTAGACCCATATAATGCAGTTCAATGCAGTTAATTCTGTTTATATTTACACAAAGAAGAACAGACGGAAACTAAAGGTGAAAGTGAGTTCTAGTTTGAAGGGGAAAGTATGAATGTATATGTCAAAATGAGTTTCCTATTGTATATTTTGAATATGTTATAATTACCAGTATACTGGATTATATGGTCAGTGTAGACTCATATAATGCAGAATAAACTGTATTGAACTGAATTATATGAGTCTACACTGCTATATAATCCAGTTCAGTCTGCATTATACTTGCAGTGTAGGTGGGATCTTAAAATGGTGATTAACCTATGCTTAATCCAGTTAAAGTCACCAGTTAAAGTTGAAATCATCAGTAGTTTGTTTGACTGCATATTCCACAAGAGATTCCTGAATACAAATTGAATGTTTTTTCTGTTCCATTTTGGAAACCCTATAATGCATCAAGGGATGTGTAGTACAACCCAGTCACTTTTTCTATTTGTTGGTAGATATAATGAAAATCAACTGAAAGGATAGGTAGAAATCTATATAAATAAAAATGTAATGTTCGTTTGTGGGATTAACATAGCTCAAAAACCACTGGATGAATGGACACCACATTTGGACACAATACACCTATCAGGCCAACAAGTGACCATCACTCATAAAAACACTGGCAAACATAGCAGAAGAGACTTTAAAATTAATATTTTATTTAATGGTAGATTTAAAGGGAATAATATTTTGATCCCCAGACAATATAAGTGCAAAATGTATACAAGTTTATTTATTTATTTACTGTATTTGTATACCATGTCAGAAGCAAATTGATCATGTCAGAAGCAAATTGAGGTTACAGTTATAATGTATTTAAAAACACAAAGTTTAAAACTTGGCATTATAATATATTTCCGTTGACCAGAAGCTGGCCACTTGGAGTGTCTCTGGTGTGGCTGTGAGAAGGTCCTCCATTGTGCATGTGGCAAGGCTCAGACTGCATTGTAGTAAGTGGTCTTATTACAATGCAGCAAGACACTTGCATATTTTGGACTCCACTTTGTAGCCCCATTTCCTAAGATTGGCTCTGCATCTCATGGTGCCAGAGTACAGTCCGTTCAGTGCCTTCCAAGTCGCCCAGTCTTCAGTGTGCCCAGGAGGGGGGTTTTCATCTGGTTTCAACCACTGATTGAGGTTCCGGGTCTTGGCCTGCCACTTTTGGACTCTCACTTGCTGAAGTGTTCCTGAAAATATCTCTGTAGATCTTGGGAAGCTGTTTCTTGATTTAAGGTGTTGGTATGCTGGCTGATATCCGAACAGAGGATGGGGCAGAGTTGTCAATTCCTTGGTCCTTTGTCTGCTACTTTCTGACATATGGTATTGTACCACCTGACATATGTCAGAAAGGCTGCTACTTTCTGACATATGTCAGGTGGTACAATACCAGCTAAATGGTATAATTTCTCCAGCAGTATAGGGCATAGACATCCTGTGATAATGCCGCATGTCTCTTTAAGAGCCATGTCCATTGTTTTGACGTGGTGAGATGTATTCCACACTGGGCATGCACATTCAGAAGCAGAGTAGCAAAGCACAAGGGCAGATATTTTCACTGTGCCCCCATGTCGTTGATCGTTGTAGATCTGTGATCCCCAGGTTGTTGATTGTTGTGCATGAAAAAAAAAAGATATTCCCTAAAAATAAAGCCTAATTCGCCTTTTGGGGCAAAATTAATATTAGACCCATTCTTATTTTCAGGGAAATATGGTATTAACGTGAACATGGTCCGAGGAAAATATTCTTCCTCCACATAATCAGTATTTATGTCTAAAATCTAAATACGATTACTGAATCGGGTAAATTTAAATGAAATTAATTCTATTGGGAAATCTAGTCAGATTTGTTGACAAATTCTAAAAGCAATGTCAACATATACACAATGAAAATGATGAACAAGTAATTTTTTCATGGGAATTTTTTCTGTCCAGAAAAAATATAATGCTATATCTGTGTAAAAATACTATTTATGATGCAACAGAAATCTGAGAACTACATACTTCTGCCACACTGAGAATTAATAGGTAACTACTCATTTCTCCAATTTTGTTCCTGCTGCATTTGTGAAAGCTGCAACAACTACATGTTTATGCCAAAAATCCCCACCATTTGTAAAAGATGCCACTAGAAAAAGGAGGTACACAAGGAGAATGACAACTCTAAAAGGTACTGAAAAGCTTTCAACGTAAGTGCTGTTGGCTGCCAGCTGAAAAAATGCACCTGTTGCCTTTGTAGTTATAAAAACAGCTGACAGAAGCCTGATTGATTTTCAAATTATCTGGCAGAATAGACTGATACGGCATATAAATCATGTTACATGTTAGGCCCAGGTGTTCTTAGATGTAATTGGAGTTTGCTCACTTCTTCACTAGTAATTGATCCCTCGAAAAATATGCTACCTCCTCCTTCAACATTTCTCCTTTTTGTTCAGCTTTTGTAACACTAGATGTTAAAGTTTTATTGTTCCAAGCAATACAAAATGTTGATTGCTGAGATTTTAAAAAATTGAAAATATTGGCCAGATATGGGCCCTTACATTACTTTTACTTAGGCAATTTCTTGTTGTCCGAGTAAGATTGTCCACCAAGTTCGGTGCCCTGGCGGTGGGTCCGTAGGTGACTGTGGAGCCCTTTTCTTGACCTGCATGTTCTCCTACAGTGAGGGCATCGGTTTCCAGGTGGAAGGCGGTTTCGGTCGGGGTTGGCTTGATGAATCTTCCTCTTGGCATTTTTCTCCCTTTTTCCCTCCATTTGTGCCTCTTCAAATTCTACAGCACTGCTGGTCACAGCTGACCTCCAGTTAGAGCGCTCCAGGGCCAGGGCTTCCCTGTTCTCGGTGTCTACGGTACAGTTTCTAAGGTTGGCTTTGAACCCATCTTTAAATCTCTTTCCCTGCCCCCCAACGTTCCATTTTCAGTTCTTGAGTTTGGAGACTTTGGGAGACTGTGATCGGGCAATCGGACAATGTGGCCAGTCTAGCAGAGTTGATGGCAGAGGACCATCGCTTCAATGCTGGTGGTCTTTGCTTTTTCCAGCATGCTGACATTTGTGCCTTGTCTTCCCAAGAGATTTGCTGGATTTTTCAGAGGCTATGCTGATAGAATCATTCAAGGAGTTGCATGTGACGTCTGTAGATAGTCATGTTTCACAGGCATATAGCAGGGTTGGGAGGACAATAGCTTTATAGACAAGCACCTTGGTATAATGGGACCAGGTTCATTGGAAATAAGGGTGACACTTACACTGCCGCAATGGAATCCTGGGAGTTGTAGTTTGGTTAGGGACTAGGACTATTTGACAGAGAAGGCTAAAGACCTTGTGAAACTACAAGGGTTATCCAGAAAGTAAGGATACAAGTCACATAGCTCTTGTGGAGAATTTTCATGGGGGAAGTTAGTATCTCTACCATGTAGCAGGAAACCAGAGGAAGAGAACAAGCAGTGCCAGCCATCAGTAGCTCATCAGTAGCCAACTGGCATTGTGGTGAAGGTTAGAGATGAGCGTCCTCATTCCATTTCCCTTCTGTCTGTCTCCTTCATAACAATGTGCACCCGCACACCGCTCATGCAACACAAGAGTTGCTGACTTCATTTGGTCAGGATGTTTTAAGCCTCCCCTCTCACAGCCGTGATCTTGCACCCCATGACTATCATATGTTCACAAAATTGAAATGTGGGTGAAAAACACATTTCCAACAACGAGGTGATAAAATTGAACTGGCTAAAAAAAGACAGTAGAAAACTTCTATAACATAGGCATCAAAAAAACTCATTGCATGGATGACAAAATGTATTGAACTGCATGGTGATTGTGTGGAAAAAAAATAATGTAATACCTATATAAGTTTTATTAAAATATATTTGTTCTTTGTATTTTTTAAAAAATTGTAATCTTACTTTCTGGATAACCCTCGTATAACTTTCAGAATTCCATAGTATTCAGCCGTTGCCGTTAAAGTGGTGTCAAACTGCATTAATACACCAGTGTAGATATGCCCTTGATCTGTATACGATCCAAAAAGATGTAGCACAAATGTATACATTGATATCTCTCAAGGTGGGGTTGGAGTGGCAGAGCCAGCAAGAATCTCTGACATACAGCTCCCCTTTGCTACAGAGATCTTAAAGATGTTTTTAAAGTGCCACTCCTAATGATGGGTGAGCATGACATATCAAAATTCAGAATTTGTTCAACTATATACAGACTGTTGCACAAAGCAATTGTAAAAAGGTTGCTTTCCAAGAACTTTTACTCACTTTATAATGCTGCACAAATTATTGCTTTGCTGATGGGAATTTTACTTGGTACTGCGTGTAAAGTTGAAATTCGTCACATAATTTTTATTTCTTTTGCAAAGGTAAATTACATTTTAGAAAATGGAGCCAATATTCAAGATTTTCAATGGACTGCGCTTAATATTATATACATTGTCTGGTTCATGCTGTTCCACCCCCCCCCCCCCAAACACACACACACACAAATATGAATGTATGTGCATTGATACCTACAATGTCAATTACGAACATACCTCAGTTAACAAAGTCTCTGACAAAGAAGCTTCCTTTTACAGGAACCCACACATCCCAACCCTGTGCAAGTTGATAGTGGGGGAAGGTCAGATTTTCAGTGTTGAGTTGCAGAAGCTGTCTGCAGTTAACAATGTGATAAAACATGGCCCAACAGGGAAAAAGCAGAGAGCTATACATTTTGCCACTGAAATGCAATTCATAAGAAAAGTGAAGGATTTTGAAAGAAAGAAAAAAGTCTCTTGACAAGAGCAGATCAATTTTTTAAAAATCACAATAGGCTTTTGAGAACTGCCTGTTTATAAGGCCAGGGTTTAAATATGTGTTTTTATTTCTTGGCCTTTTTAATCAATTGTTTTTACTTTCTGGAAATTCAATAAATATTGTAATTATGTTTTAACAATATTATAAACTAAAGAATAACTCCCTCTGAACTCAGAGACAATGTGCTATAAGTATAAATGCTGTTCTTTGTCAGTTATACATTAAAGTGGAAAGGAAGGATGTGAGCATAAAGACATTTACAGCAACAATTTGGCTGTTCAGTCACTTCCACTCGGCAAAAGGCTCCTGGCAAGTGCTAAGTACTGTATCTATCAGACTAAACATTTTCCTGCTGCAGACTTCTCATGTCCTATTATCTAATAAATATTGGCTCATATGCCTTATATGGTAGTAGTACAACATAGTGGAGAAAACAGACAAGAGAATGATGAGAGAAACTGAATAGTCTTTGTACTGATAATCCAGACAGGGGCTCATCCACTCAGTAGCAGCAAAGGGCTTACTTTAAAAATGAGGCATCATGCTGTTTTAATGCAGACATCGACATCTCATTGTTCTTGGGGTTTTTCTCCTGAGTTGCTGGGCTCATCTACATCAAGAAGTTTAGCCCACTATAAACCTGGCATGGAGAAGAACCACATGATGACCAAGACGGTTTTAAACAGTGTATTTTAATATTGAGATAAATGTTTTTAATGTTTATGTATGCATATAATGAATTGTTGTCCCGGCATTGAATGTTTGCCGTATATATGCTGTGCTCTGCCCTGAGTCCCCTTCAAGGTGAGAAGGGCAGAATATAAATGTTTTAAATAAATAATAATAATAATAAATAATGATTGGGGAGCATGCCTGCTCTGTTGGTGTAGTGTGCCTCTCACCTTTTCTGCCTCACCTCTGCTGCCACTCTGAGCTGAGCTTAGAGTTCATGCTAGCTTCTGGATGTCATGGGACCCTCTGCTGACATTCAAATGGGGTACCCACATGATCCAAACAAAGGAAAGAAAAATCTCACCTCCTTTTTCCTAGTTTCCCAGGTATCCTTTGGCTTGTTATCAAAAATTAGACTTCAAAATTATGAATTATGAGAAGTGTTTCCATTGGGACATACAGTGAGCTCCACATCGCCTTTTCCATTTGTCCTGTAGTAACTTCTTCATGAATTGCCCTGGAATGTTGCCAAACACACATCAAAACTCAGGAAGCAATCCCACAATTATCATAATTATCATAATCCCTTCACAATGGCCCCAGGAAGGCTCATCCAAATGAGTCCAAGTTGCGGTCAATAAAATCTCATCTTCAATAAAACCAGTCTATTCTACAAATGCTTGCTTCCATAAACAGGATTTAAGTTTTTTTTCTGAAAGGTCAGGGGGAGGGGGTAGTTCCATAGCCAAGGGGCCACCACGGAGAAGGCCCTGTCTCTCATCCCCACTAAACGGGACTGCACTGGCAGTGGAACCGAGAGCAGGGCCTCCCCAGATGATCTTAAGGTCCTTGATGGTTCATAGGGGGAGACACATTTGGATTTGGTTTATACCTGGGAAAACGTCCATGTCTCCCAAACCAGACTCATTCCTGGGATACCCATTTTAAATGGTCAACACCTTAAGCACCCTTTTGTTCTTCTGGACTGGGACCCATTGTGTTATCTGGAGCAGGAATATCAAGACCAATTTCAGTCCATTATTGCTTGCCCCACCACATTCCTTCCCAATTGTGCCCCTCTCATGAGTGTATCAATAAATGGACACAAGTTTCAAAATAATCCAGTGCCAGATTACTACATTTCCTGCCATGACTAGAACCAACTAGCAATGACATCAGATGGAGCCTCAGACCAACCAGGGAGTGGAACCCAGATAGACTCTTTCTGAACCAATTGGGAGTCCTAAACAGCTGTCAAATTGCTATAAATATTTCTGTATTTTGCATTAAGGTATGTCTGTCTTTAGGTGTGCAGACTCCACTGACATCCTCTTTGGCCAAGGAAAATAAATGCTTCTGATTTTGCCTTTGACTAGTCTGCATCTCATTTGATCCTTTGCAAGCTAAGCATTTGGGGCCCCAAATCCATGATTTAGTGGAACTGAAATCATGTAACATACTGATATCAGATAATGGCACTGGTGTTCAGTTTGGACAGTAGATAGAGTCAAAGTGGTCCTGATCCAGCTGCCAGAGTCCTACAAAGTCTTGGGATTTCCAGCAATGCCCTGAGTATTTCCTGCCTTTGCCTGAAGATGGGCAAACTTGGCTTTACCCCCAAAGCTCTAGATACTCACCAGAAGTATCTGTGCATCATGGACATGGCCAGTCTTCCCTTCATCCATTCATGGACAGCTTGGGTTTTGTTTTTTGTTTGTTTGTTTGTTTTTTGCTAATTTAGACATGCCCTGTCTCCAGTTTATATACTATTTCAGGTTATTCACTTCTCATTTCTATATAATGTAGCCGCCCTGTAGACAACATACTAATAACTGGCCAATGTTCCTGATGCTCTCCTTGTAAGCTCCACAGATCATAGGTAAATGCTTACAATTCTCTGGAAGGAGATATAATATTAGCCCACCCTCCCTTTGTGCTTTTTGAAGAAAAATGTGAGGTCACAAGCATTCCCATAGCTTCAGGGATCTCACAATACAACTTTGCTGCATTCTCAAATAGCTCATATTTTAATATAAATGAATGGAGGATTAGCTGAAGGGTTTCTCTCAGCAGTAATTCATGGTGTTTCACTTTCATTTTAATACTCAGTCAAATGTTTCTATAGGGTGAGGCAGCATAACTTTCTTTTTTCAAAACTTAATAAAAACCCATTGTATGAATCAATTTTTTTAAAATAATGTAGGCGCATACCTAAAGTTTTGTTTTACGTAGTTTTGAAGATCAAATTAGGTAGGTGATGTCCCCCATTCCCTATTCTCCAGTAAACCGATTTCCGGCATTTGTCATGACTCTTGCCAGCATAGCAGGCGTTATGTTGGCAATTTCTTCCTGGTTGTTAGTCTTCAAATCTTGTAGGGTCCTTGGACAGTTCACATAAACACGGGATTAAAAAAAACCCATAGAAAAGAATCACAAAGGGCCAAATCTGGGGAGTGGGCCGGCCACTCCAAATCCACTCAAAAAGTAGGCCTCGATGGCAAAAGCACGCTCCTCACTGTTCGCATGATGGCAACTGAACTATGTCAGGACAAAACTTTATACTCCTGCCTCTCGAACGAGACCACTATGTCTTCAACCGACTGAATGGCGTGCATTTTTAAAAAGGAAGTTATGTTGCGTCACCCTGTAGTACTTGGGTTTGTTTGCTTAATTGCTTAATAATCTGCCTTTTCACTAAGCATGCATATGCACCCTTCTATTATAATGAATTTAAACAATTTAATATAAGCGAGGCCCAACACTAACTAGTTCTGCACTAAATATATTTTGTAGAAGCAGCTACACAGTTAAAAATATTATGAATGTCTGATGCTATAAAAATATCACTATCATTTTCTGTTAAAGGTTAAAAGAGAGATTGACACATATGCTTGAATGCATGCTAGACTTGCTAGATTGAAAACCAGAGACAATGTCTATACCTGTAATGGTTGAGTAGAAGAGAGAAATGTACAAGCTTTTAAGTACTCGCATGGCTGCTATGGATATGACTCGATATGAACATATATGTCATGTAGCCTCTCTATATATAATGTATGTTCGGTATATTATAAGATTTTCTACATGATTACAAAACAGGAGACCAAATGGAGCTGAAGTTGTACGGACTACCATTGTAGTGAAAAAAATTGGACTCTCATAAATATCTAGGAAGTCAGTTTATTCATTTAAGGTAATGGGGCGCCCTCTGGTGTATATTTCTATGATAAAAATTAACCTGAAACAATGCATATAATGTTAAAAACCAGTAGGGAAAAAAATCTGAGACTTTATGGTCTTTTTAATTCGCCTGTATGTGCCCTAATATTATTTTGGCTACCAGATGGCCTTGTGAGGAGATTGCAGCAGGCTGAAGAGAGGTTTAGGCCTCATCTACATTGCCATATAAAATCCAGATTATCTGCTTTGAGATTGATTATATGGCGGTGTAGATGCACAGAATCCATATAATCTGGGTTATATGACAGAGTAGATCCAGCCTTGGTTTGCCTGATGGCTGCACCAAGTGAATAGAGAATTCAAGGCTCTCTCATGATCAAAAACATGTTAATTATTTCAAAGAAAATAGTTTATTTCTTCTTCCCTTGGAATCTGTTATGTGCAAAGCTGGTAAAACCTTAATATTGATCATATGAAAATCCTATGATATATACAGAAGTGTTGATTGTTTCAAGGATTTCTTCTTCCATTTTTTAAACATGTAGCTTCTGTTTATAATTTGTTAAGGTAATACAGCATAAGGCAGGATCCAATAAATGTTTGCCTGACCCTGGGTATATCTATATAAATAAAAATGTTTTTTTGTGTGATTAACATAATTCAAAAACCACTGGACAAATTGACATGAAATTTGGACACTACACTCCTAACAGACCAACAAGTACCCATCACTCATAATCCCCTCAAAAAAAAGTGGAAAGGACTTTAAAAGCCAAAAAAGCTAAATGACAATACAGCACATGCGTGAAAACGACAGCTCCCAGCATCCCCTAGACCAGGCCCTTTATGGGAGGAGGATGCGCCATATGCACTGCTTCCAAGCTGCAAGCTTTCTTCTCCTTGGATTTCTTCGAGAGCACCCCAATCCCTGCATATTTCCTATTCCTGGACTGCAACTCCCAACAATCCTTCAGATAGATAGATTAGACAGAGGTAGATAATAGGTAGGTAGATCGACCAGGAAGACGGCTGGGAGTAGCAGTCCAAGAATTGGTAGAGAAGGAAGAAAGGAGAGAAAGAAAAGGGAAAGAAAAAGGGATGGGAAGGGGGAAAAGAAGTGGAGAGGAAGGAAGGAGAGAAGGAAAGAAAAATAGGGAAAGAAGGAAGGAAAGCGGGAGGGAGGGAGGGAAGGAGAGAAATAAAGAAGGAGAGGAAGAGGGAGGGAAAGTTCGCCTCAGCAATGTGTGATGGGTACAGCTAGTAGGTATATAAGATCGGTATAAAAAAATCAAACATTTACTTATAACAAATCAACATTTGCAAGGCTGCATTTCCCTTTTTTCATAGATTACAGCTGAAGCTTCTTCTGCATCTTCTGTACCAAGTCCACTGTAAACACTGCACAACAGGTTTGTGTAAATGTTTTAAACAAGCACTTGGTGATGTTCAGAATACTTTTTTGTTTTCAAATTTTTCGTGACCCCAACATTTTGCTAAGGGGACCCCATTTGCGGCTGGTAATCATAGTTTAAAAAGCAGTGACCTAGGAAAGACATGACCTTATTTACAGTTATAGAAACTATTTGTACCTGGTGAAGTTTACTGGGAGGAATCCCCAAATGTTTACTTAGTAAAAACCTCAAATGTTTATTGAGTTCAATTGAACTCTGCATCATGCACCTTTAGACTTTGCCTCCCCTGAAATGCTGCCATTTGTGACATAAATTACACTGTTTGTTCTCCTCCTTCCTTTTTGTTTACTTTGTGTGGGGTTTTATGGTCTTTTTTCCAGTACTGATCTGATAAAAGAGGAAAATCTTTACTGGCTACTAATTTTGTGTAATCTGGTTATGTGCAAGAAATTCTATTCAATTAGTTTCCCTTTGGGGAAACTAATTAAACTGAAATCCTTTTTTAATAAATAAAAAGGCAAATTTTAAGAGAAATTGTATATTAATTCATACTGTTCAATTAAAATTTCAGTTCCCCCACCTATATTTAGTTCATTGGTGTTTGTGCTAACTATTCTCCCAAAAGGAACATTTCTGCATTGGGTGCTAATTATGCTAATTAATACAAATTGCAAACATATTTATTTAGTTTATGACCATTTTTCATCCAAAGAGTTCAGGGAACTGCACCAGGTTCTTTCTTCCTCTCTTTCTTCCTCTCTTCCTTTCTTTCTTCCTCTCTCTTATCTTTCAGCTACCTCAAGAGTTAAGTCAGCAGTAGAGATAAGTCAACTTTTATGCTCATGTAGATAGTTAAATCTGTTTGTTTGCAACTTTAGTTCAGCATTTTAACCACTATACCATGCTCACTTCTAGTGGAGCAGAGTAGTATTTCCCTTAGACTGTAGAAGTCTAGAAATGCCTTGTGAGAGGAACTCCATTTAGGTGAGTGAATGGTGTTGTGTAGAAGAGACAGGAAAAGCCATCCTTCTTTAGCTTTCCATGCCAGTAGCAAAAATACCCTATTTTCCAGTGTATGAGACGACTGGGTGTATAAGACGACCTCCAACTTTTCTAGTCAAAATATAGAGTATGAGATATACTTGCCGTATACAACTACCCCTCTTCCAATGCACACCAAATAAAAATAAAAAACCCATCAGATTTTATTTCAATATGGTAATTTTGCTATTATTGTACCTCCTTCTCTGTCTCTCAGATCTTGCACAAGTGCACCTGCGCTGCTTCACTGCAGTCCTCAGGAGTGAGATCTGAGAGGCAGAGAAGGAGGTATGGTAATAGGATACAAGGGTGGGCCAGACTGGTGAAAGGGGCATGTTTTCTGGGCACAGCACCACCCTATCTCTTTTTTCCATACCCCGGCATCCCAGATGCCTGCAGCTTGCTCTGCCCTTCGCTTACACCTTCCTGGTGAAGCACCCCCTCACCTCTACATCGGGACCATATTAAATCACTTCTTTCCATGAATCCTGGTAAGTGGATTTTCTTCTACTATACTTGTACAGTGCCACCCTTGTTGCTTTCATACAATCACTGTATATGGCAGGGATATGCCCAAGGCTGTTTTTGAGCTCCTTCCACCATATGCGGCAACCACAGATTCTCCAGTCCAGCTTGGAAGCTTCAGCCCCCGCCCTATAAGACGACACCTGGCGTATAAGATGACCCCTAATTTTTGAGAAGATTTTCCTGAGATAAAAAAATATTATAGGCCAGAAAATACAAGAAGTACAGTCCCCTCTTCCAGTGATCTCATCTTCTTACAGGGTTTAAGAAGAAGAAGAAGTTAGTAGTTTACTTTGTCAAAGTTGTCCCGAGAAGAGGACACTCTCCTTCATCTATAGTGAAAAAAGTAATTCAGCCTAACTTCTTCCTAGCAGCTTACCTGTCCGAATGTATCTCCCACTATGAGCCAGTCTGAGTGTTACGATCTGCAGGGAAGGCCCTGCTCTCAGTCCCACCCCCTTTGCAGGCATGACTGGTGGGAATGAGAGAGAGGGCCTTCTCTGTGGTGGCCCCTTGGCTGTGGAACTCCTTCCCCAGTGACAACAGATCAGCCTCCTCCTTGCTGGCTGTGGAAGCACGCGTTTGGTGAGTAGAAATTAAAGTGCAGTAGACTCACATGGACTGACATAAGAAGAAACCTGGATGACAATTTCGGAATTGGTGCTATGGTTTATATGCTTTACATGTTTTTATTGGTTTTAATTTATATTTTATCTGTTTAATTGATTTTAATGGTTAATTGTATATGTTTTGTTCATATACAATTAACTTGTGGCATTGAATGTTTGCCAAAATTGGAAGCTACTCTGAGTCCCCCTCAGGGTAAGATAGAGCAGGGCATAAATAAAGTAAATAAAGAAATTAGCAGACTTGTATTTGGGAAATGAGGGTTAATAACTTTTGAGATCTTTTCAAAAAAAGTTTGAAGTAGAAAGTGCATCAACCCAAGCTGACTCCACATCTGTGATGATGGACCCAATATGATAATTGGCATCACTGTACCCCTTCAAGCATTTTGCGACAGCCACATTAGGATCTCACCCTGGGCCTTTTAAAACCAATTTCCCCAGTCCCAAACTCTCTCAGCACTTTGTTCTATTCCTGTCATTTCCTTGGGTTCTCATTTTCCCCATGCCAGCATTCCTGGGCTTCTTGTTTCCTTTGATTTACTGTCTCTTGCACAACCCCTTTTTCTTTTTCCACTCTTTCTTTTTAATCTTTGCAACATGAGCCAACTGGGAGAAACGAAATAGGGTAAAGGTGTATGAGACAATCTGTGGTTAACTGTCTTATGGAAAGCATCTACTGGAGCTCTTTTGTCCCTGTGCCTTGCTTCGCCTTTTGTGAATTGACTACTTGTACTGGCCTAATGATCCATCACAGGAACTCTCTTTGCGGATAAAATATGTTGAAACACATTCTGAGTTAGATTCCATTCTAATGGATGATAAATATTGTCGAATGAGTCAGTTACCCTGAATTGAGATGCCACAGAACTCCTGGTTCCCTTAGCACACTATTGGAGAAAGGACAAGAGAATGGACAGCCTTTCTTGTCCTCTTCCTACCTACTGAAACCCTGTATCACTCACAAAACCTATCAAGGTAAGCCTTGCCAACCAACATATGGTAATATTTTATTTCACTTATGTTCTTATTCTGTTGACAAATGAATTTTCAAACATTTATTTCAGGATATAATATGTGGCTTTTGCAATTAAAATGGCATTTACAGAGAAAGAAAACTCAATGTATCAGAACACAGCTCAAGGAGCTGCACTACTAGTTTCCATAGGAGATGCACAGTCAATTTGTGATGCTCAGTGGGACTTTGCCCCAGAGAAGTGTGCTGCTTTATTTTTATCTAGTAATGCTCCTTATAGCATATGACTACTTTTTTAAATTGCTGTTGGAATTGTGAGAAATTCAGTTTGGAGAGTGGGGAGACATTTCATCAGGTTAGCACAAGACAATCATTTATTTGGGTGGGTTACTGTTCTGAAGGCTCAATATCACCACCTTTCAACTACTTGCAATGAAACCAAATTTAAACTAGAACAATGTTGTATTTGTTAAAATAATCTCTATCTTAAAGTAATAGAAAAATAATCCTTCAGGTTCTCTGTGTTTGGAATCAACAATGAACTTTGACAGAGAAGCATATTTCATGTTTGTTACGTACCTTCAAGTTTGCTCTGACCTATGGATTGGATATACTCTTGTCATAGGTTTTTATTTTTTGGTAAGATTTGTTCAGAAGCAACCACTCTGCTACGGCCTTCTTTTAAGGCTGAGCGAATGTGACTTGTCCAAGGTCACCAATTGGGTTTCCATAGCTGAATAGGAATTCAGAGTCTGGCCTCCCAGAATCTTGATCCAATACTCAAAACACTTGCATTATACTGATATTTAATGTTCTGTGGAACAACTGTATAATTTTTTTGACTTGAGAAACTGCAAGTTGCTTCTGGTGTGAGAGAATTGGCCATCTGCAAGGATGTTGCCCAGGGGATGCCAGATGTTTTGATGTTTTATCATCCTTGTGGGAGGCATCTCTCATGTCCCCTCCAGGGGAGCTGGAGCTGATAGAGGGAGGTCATCCACGCTCTCCCTGGATTCCGACCTGTCAGTCTTCTATCCTGCAGATACAAGGGTTTAACCCATTGCACCACCGGGAGCTCCTAGAATCAGATGAGTCATAACAAAGTTTTAATCTTTTTCATGTATTTATTTGATAGATAATCCCATTTTTCTAGATAAACAAAATTTAAGGTGTGGGATATACTACTGTGCCTGATAAAGGTTTAGGACTCTCTGATCTAAAGTTGCTTCCTCCACTAGCTGGCAGTAACCTCTTCAAGGCTTAAGGCATAAGTCATTCCAGAAGCACCCTTTCCCATCTAATTCCCTTCAGGTTATGTGTTTACAGAGTATATTAAGCATAAATGAATTTCTTCTTTAGGTTTGGGTCCCACCTTCAAGATATCTCATTATAAATTTCCAAATATTCCAAATGCAAAACATTTCTGTTGCCAAGCATTTTGAATAATGGATATTCAACTTGTACTTGTAGTTTGTATGCAATGGAGCTCCATCATTAAGCCAAGCCCAGGCTACCAAAGGGACTCTGAGGCATTGCTAGGAAATGACATTGGCAGCATTCTATTGGTCCCAGACAGCTGGAGAGACTCATGGGTTCCTGTGGCATCTGCTTATCTCAATATGGTCTCATTGTGGTGCTGGGAAAGTTGTTTAACAGCACCTCAATCTACATCACATCAAAAACTTTTTGGTCAGGCTGTCTGACTTAAGAGATAAATGTTTGAGGTTGAGTGTCGGCTGCATTAAGATAACTTCTGTCCAAAAGGTCATGAGTTTGAAGCCAGTCCGGGTCAGAGTGAGCGTCCGACCAATTGTGTAGTTTGTTGTCGACCTTTGCAACCCGAAAGACAATTGCATCTGTCAAATAGGAAAATTAGGTACCACCTATGTGTGGGGAGGCTAATTTAACTAATTTATGAGGCCATAAAAAGACTCCAGCAAAAAGCACTCCAGCAAAGCATGCGGGGAATGTGGAAGAACTTCATCAGTGTCGCAGATGGACGATGAAAGCGACAGCTCCCATGGTGGCCAGAAAAAGTTAAGTAGCCTCTGTGTATGTCTATATACGTTGTATGTCTAATTGGCATTGAATGTTTGCCATATATGTGTACATTGTAATCCGCCTTGAGTCCCCTGCGGGGTGAGAAGGGCGGAATATAAATGCTGTAAATAAATAAATAAATAAATAAATAGGTCATTAAAAATCTTAAATATGATTCCCAAGAATTACAAAATTTTAATTTCAGCATGTTAGTGCATATGCACACAGCTTCAGTTTGCTGACTTATGGTGAACCTATTAATTTCATCGGATTTTCTTAGGTAATTAAAAAGTGGCTTTGCTATTTTCTTTCTCTGAAACATGTCCTATACCATTCCTTGGAAGTCTTGCATCCAAGTACTAACCAGTGCTAATCCCACTGAGCAGCCAAAATCAGAAGATTCTGGTGCCTTTAGGATATTTAAGATCTCATAAATATTGGGCAGGATGCCTGCCATAAATTTAAAACTATAATGCATTTCTTTGTCAAAAGTTCAATAAATTATTGTCAAATATTTTAATTACCTTGATATAATAAACTATATAAAATGATAGAAGTCACATTTGGCTGCAACTGCCTACAGATTTGCTTTTACTTTACCAGCAAAAATATGTTAAATTGTCAGAAAATTGGTTCCTGCCTATTTTTACTAATCTGGAGGGATATAATTCAGGTCTAGAAAATAGCTGAAAATTCCTTTATATCCAAAAATGCTTACTGGAATTCTATCCACTGAAATATTTTAATATATTAATATATTCCTTATTATAGTGAGCTAAACGTTCTAAAATGTGTTATTTATTAAAGTAGTTCAAAACTGTATACAGGCAGACCCTAAGTTACAAACAAAATAGGTTCTGTAGGTTTGTTCTCAAGTTGAATTTGTATGTAAGTGAGAACAGGTACATTTTTAAAGTCTAACTCCAGTCAAATATATAAACTTTGGTTAGCGCAGGAAGGGTTAACATCCCTCTGGTGTTTCTTTTGCTGCCTGTGCCCCTGTTTAGAAGATTTCACCTCAATTTCTGTCCTCGTGATAATGATTTTGAATAAATTGGCTTGTTGTGGAAACAAAGATTGGCGATTAAGCTTCAGTGGAGACACCTTTTCCCCATGATAACTCTTTTAGGAGTGGATTTCCCTTCTTAGAGTAGATTTCTCTCACCTGTTGTCTCATCTCGATTCTTCCAGCTTTTAAAAAACTCATATACAAATGAAGCCCCATCACCTTCTCACATATTAGGTTTTTTACTTGTAACAAATAATATGTGCACATCACGAACACATGTTTGAAATATAGTGAAACAGCATAGGAGAAAACCTACAGGGTTGTGTGTCATAATTCTTCATGTGTGCAGTTATACAATGATAGTGCTACACAGCTCTTGTGTTGAATGCCAGCACTGTGCAGCTGAATGTACAACTTCATATGACTTTTGAGCACTTCTCAAGCTAATCTCAAGCACATGTATGTCAGCTTGCATAGAGGCACTACGTGTGCAACTGAGTGCAGATGTGCCACATTGGACCGAAATGTACAGCTTCTTTTGTAAGGGGAGTATACTCATGGAGATGACACTCATAGGATCCCAGCCAGGTATGAGCAAGTGTTATGTGGTGTTCAGAAGCCACCTCGGACAGCGGAATGGGCATCTGGACAAGATAAACATGTTGAATTAGATTGACCATGAAAAAGGAAGCATAACCTGTGTTTAGGGACTCAGAATTAAATGCCCGTCGGAGTTGTAAAGTTCTGTCACTACTCCATGAAAATAAATACATTGTACTTCACTCTGAATACCTAAATTATCTATATTTTATTTAAACAGAAAAACAATGGAAGATTGTGCGTCTTGTCACCGGTTAGTGAAATTTGGGGATGTTTTCAGAAGGGGGAGCTACTGCCATCTTGCTGCTAGGAACATAAATGCTTATTGCGTTTATTCTCAACAGTGATTGCAAAGCATAATTTCAAAAAGTGAAGAACCTTTAACACTCAATGAAACACTGTACAGTTTTTTTCTGAGACAAATGGTACAGAAAAGCAAGTTTTGCAAAGTATCAAATATGTTCTGCAGAAACTTGCATAATCACCAAGCACTGCCTTATATTCTCTTTTTAGCTGCTACCTGAAGCGACTTCATCGGCTGATAGTTTTTGTTTGTTTAGATCAGCTCCTCTTCGACTTCTCCAGTTTGGGCCCATGTAGGGCAAAAGATTCAGAATTTAAAGCTCTATTCCACATGTTACAAATAAATCTGTTCTTCAGCTTTGCTTTTACTGATACATAAGAGGAAAATGTCATTTTAATTCATCGAATTTTATATTCAGGTAATAAAGGATATTTGATGTAAATATATAGTAAAGGTTTTCTCCTGACATTAAGTCCAGTCGTTTCTAGCTCTTGGGGTTGGTGCTCATCTCCGTTTCTAAGCCAAAGAGCCGGTGTTGTCCATAGACACCTCCAAGGTCATGTGGCCACCATGACAGCATCCAATGATGGTGGTAAGATTCACAGGAAAATAAAAAGCCTATTCAGTTCTTGTGGGTTTTTTCAGGCTATATGGCCATGTTCTAGACCTCACCTCTGAGGATGCTTGCCATAGATGCAGGCGAAACATCAGGAGAAATGCCTCCAGAACATGGCCATATAGCCTGAAAAAACCCACAAGAACTGAGTGATTCCAGCCATGAAAGTCTTCGACAATACAAAAAGCCTATTGTTTGATAGTTCTATGCATGCTGGGAAGAAAAATAACCTCCAGCTTCTGGTTGCCACTTGATTAAAAATACTCTGATGTTTAGGCAATCCCTCGTTGTCTGAGTAGGATAGTCTTCCAGGATCAGTGTACTGGCGGTGGGTCCGTAGGTGACTGTGGAGCTCTATTCTTGATTTGAATCTTCTCCCACAGTGAGGGCATTGGTTTCCAGGTAGAAGGCGGTCCCGGTTGGGGTTGGCTTGGCCTTCCTCTTGGCATGTTTCTCACTTTTGCCCTCCATTTATGTCTTTTCAAATTCTACAGCACTGCTGGTCACAGCTGACTTCCAGCTGGAGCACTCAAGGGCCAGGACTTCCCAGGTCTCAGTGTCTATGCCAGAGTTTTTAAGGTTGTCTTTGAGCCCATCTTTAAATCTCTTTTCCTGCCCAGCAACATTCTGTTTTCCGTTCTTGAGTTCGGATTAGAGCAACTGCCTTGGGAGACGGTGGTCAGGCATCCAGACAACGTGGCCGGTCCAGTGGAATTGATGTTGGAGGACCATCACTTCAATGCTGGTGGTATTTGCTTCTTCCAGCATGCTGACATTTGTCCTCTTATCTACCCAAGAGATTTGCAGGATTTTCCGGAGGCAGTGCTGATGGAATCATTCTAGGAGTTGCATGTGATGTCTGTAGACTGTCCACATCTCGCAGGCATATAGCAGGGTTGGGAGGTCAATAGCTTTATAAATAAGCACCTTGGTATCTCAATGGATGTCCTGGTCCCCAAACACTCTCTGCTTCATTTGAAAAAAAGCTGCACTCGCAGAGCTCAGTGTCAATTTCTGTGTCGATGTTGACTTTGGTGGAGAGGTGGCAGCCAAGGTAGCGGAATAGATCAACATTTTCTTATGTTACACCATTAAGCTGCATTTCTCGCATTGGAGAGGGATTGGCTGGTGACTGCTGGAAGAGCACTTTGGTTTTCTCAATGTTCAATGACAGGCCAAGCTTCTTGTATACTTCTGCGAAGGTGTTTAGAGTTGTTTGTAGGTCGTCTTCTGAATGCACACAGACGATGTTGTCATCAGCATATTGGAGTTCTATAACAGATGTTGTTGTGACCTTGGTTTTAGCTTTCAGTCTGTTAAGGTTAAATAGCTTGCCATCTGTCTGATAGATGATTGCCACTCCGGTGGGAAGCTTCCCGTCAACAAGATGAAGTATCATAGCGATGAAGATGGAAAATAAAGTTGGGCAATAACACATCCCTGTTTGACACCTGATTCCACCTTAAATGGGTCACTTTGGGAGCCATTGCTGTCCAAGACTGTTGCTATCATGTCATCATGGAGGAGCTGCAGGATCTTCACAAATTTAATAGGGCACCCGATTTTTTGGAGGATGGTCCAGAGAGCGCTGCGATTCACTGGGTCGAATGCCTTTGCAAGGTCAATGGATGCAGGTTCCTTTTGTCTCGGTGTTAGTTCAAATGGGAGGAGTGTGTGGCTGTCAATACATTCAGTTTGGATTAGAAGGTGCCTGTGAGACACAAATTGGAACCAAATCACACTGGAGCTGAATTATTTTGCAAGTGTGGATGCAGCCTGAGAGAAATCTCCTTCCTTGTACTTTGATCTCCATTGTTAAAACTGAATTTATCCATATGTTTTTCATTTCTGCTGCTATTCACACACACAACCAGTTCATTCATAGGTATAAATGCCTGTCCAGAGACAATTTACTTTATATATATGATAAAGTAGACTGGAATCATAGAAGAACTTCTGTATAATTAACATCGGCTTAGACTGCAATTGGAGAAGTCCCTAAGTGCATGGCACACAGAGAGGAGACATGTAGGCAGGCAGGTCTAGCAGCCTAGAGTTTATACTACTACCAAACACACGACTGAATTGAGGACACTACGGCCTTTCTGTTTAAAATCAACTGCAGAAGGTTTTGCCTGTCTGTGCCATTTTCTCCCACAAGCACACAGAGCCTTTATTTTTCTATTTGGAATGTGTACTTTAAGATTGTTTCCCCAGCTGGAGTCCTAGATTATGATATACAATGGATTAATTCTACCTCATGCAGAATATGGTCACCTTCAGAATTTACTGAGATTTATTTAACATAATGAAAGAAAAGGCATTTGACATTTTCAGGATGAGGAGTACAACTGCCCTCTTGTTAAGAGTGCAAAGACTTTGCAAAGCATGGAATTGCATATACGCATGTCTACGTGCAACTGAAATAAAAGGATGAATAAGAATTTTATGGGGAAAAAGCAGTGAAAGAAGGCCAATTCAGACATGGAGGCAATATGAACATAACCCTTTGCTCCTCCTCTCCTTCTATTGTTTCTGTTGAAATAATTTTTCAAGGGACTTAATTGCAAATTATGTTAAGTGAGTCACTTGATGAACAGGGTTTGTGTGTAAGGGCTTTTGACACAAAGGGTCCCTACCATTAAGAAATGACTAATTTTCTGATATGAGCTGCAATCAGTACTGTAACAGAGTTTCACATTAGTTGTTGTTCATTCCTTCAGTCGTTTCCGACTCTTCGTGACTTCATGGACCAGTCCACGCCAGAGCTCCCTGTTGGTCGTCACCACCCCCAGCTCCTTTAAGGTCAATCCAGTCCCTTCAAGGATCCCATCCATCCATCTTGCCTTTGGTCGGCCTCTCTTCCTTTTTCCTTCCATTTTCCCCAGCATCATTGTCTTCTCTAAGCTTTCCTTTCTTCTCATGATGTGGCCAAAGTACTTCATCTTGGCCTCTACTATCCTTCCCTCCAATTAGCAGTCAGGCTTTATTTCTTGAAGTATGGACTGGTTGGATCTTCTCGCTGTCCAAGGCACTCTCAGAACTTTCCTCCAGCACCACAGTTCAAGAGCATCTATCTTCCTTCGCTCAGCCTTCCCTATGGTCCAGCTCTCACATCCGTAGGTGACTATGGGGAATACCATTGCTTTAACTATGCGGATCTTGGTTGCCAGTGTGATGTCTCTACTCTTCACTATTTTATCAAGATTGGTCATTGCTCTCCTCCCAAGAAGTAAGTGTCTCCTGATTTCCTGGCTGCAGTCTGCGTCTGCAGTAATCTTTGCACCTAGAAATACAAAGTCTGACACTGCCTCCATGTTTTTGCCCTCTATCTCCAAGTTGTCAATCATTCTTGTTGCCATAATCTTGGTTTTTTTATGTTTAGCTGCAACCCAGCTTTTGGGCTTTCTTCTTCCATCTTGATTAGAAGGCTCCTCAGCTCCTCCTTGCTTTTGACCATCAAAGTGGTGTCATCTGCATATCTAAGGTTGTTAATGTTTCACATTACTGTTCTGATTTTGCATTTCGCTATTTCTGTTCATGTTGTTGAGATAGGATGCAGCCATGTGGTGTGGTCAAGGAAAGGACAATTTCTTATCACACTCCCCTTTCTCTTAATGCACTCAAAGGCTATCCTCAGAACTTCCCTGTTTGTTTAGAAAAAGAAAATGTTGTCCATAAATCAGGGCTTTGGGCTGCTGTCTAACTCCATCTCTCATTTTATTTTCCTTTGGTCAGTGCTTTGAACTGCAGATTTATCTCAGATTGATCAAGGCTCATTAAAACAACAAAATGTGAGGCTTACTGCTAGTTCATTTTTTTCCCAACACAAAAAAAGACTGATCAAAAAGCACTCTCAAAATTAGCTAATCACAATGCATTCCCTCTCCCAAAACATATTAAAGTTGATGTATCTCCTCTACACTTCTAGGATATCATGCATTAAAATGGACAGATTAGATTATTTTGTTGACCCAACTCAAATTTGGCTTATAAACAAGATAGTATCTTGTGAAGGTTTTTATATGATAGAAAAAAACACCCACAATAAACAGAGTGACATCAATTTAATAGCATTGTCTGATTTTTTGCTATTTTATATAAAGGACACCATTTTACTATGCCACTGTATTTCAAAGGTCTTGAGCATCCATGTACCTTGGTATCCACAGGAAGTCCTGCAACCAAGTTAACAGTAAAGGTTTCCCCCTGACATTAAATCCAGTCATGTCTGACTCAGGGGTGTGGTGCTCATCTCCATTTCTAAGCCGGAGAGCCGACATTGTCCATAGACACCTCCAAGGTCATGTGACCGGCATGACTGCATGGAGCGCCGTTACCTTCCCGCCGGAATGGTACCTATTGATCTACTCACATTTGCATGTTTTCAAACTGCTAGGTATGATTATTCAATGAAACCAATAGTTACAGAACAGAGAAAAAAATAACAGTAATTATTTTTATGAACTCGCTTCCACAAGATGTAGTAATGGCTACTGACTACTAGCTGAAATGACTTTGAATGCTTTGATTCCCTCTCCTGTTTGCAGGCATCATAATTGTATTGCTTTGCAGGCAAAGGAAATAGAAAAGGGAATTACACAAATATAGGAGATCATGCAGAAAGGGTTTAACAAAAGGATAAAAATATCAAGAGGAAAAGATCAAGATATGACTAGTACCATTTACTAGAAGGCAGCACTGGCCTTTATCTGACAGAGTCAATAAAGATAAAGGTTTTCCCCTGACATTAAATCCAGTCGTATCCGACTCTGGGGATTGGTGCTCATCTCCATTTCTAGGCCAAAGAGCTGGCGCTGTTCATAGATACCTCCAAGGTCATGTGGCCAGCATGACTTGATGCAGCGCTGTTACCTTCCTGCCAGAGCGGTACCTATTGATCTACTCATAGTTGCATATTTTCAAACTGCTAGATTGGCAGAAGCTGGGGTTAACAGCGGGAGCTCATACCACTCCTTGGATTCGAACCTGCAACCTTTCAGTCAGCAAGTTCAGCAGCTCACTGCACCACAGGGGACTCCTTGACAGAGTCAATACAAGCAACCAAAGAATGGCTTGTTGTTGCATTTGGACCAAACATTCGTTTCTCTCTCTCTTCCTTTTTATCTTTGACTCTCTCCCATACGGAAATATGTTTAAACCTAGTTATTTCATACTAGGACATTTTTTCTTAATCTTGAGACAATCAGGCTTCTTGATCTGTTTGCTGAATATCCTTTTTGCATTTTATTGGGAGCCATACCATAAGCCTGCAAAGCCTGTCTTTTGGTTTGTTCTGATTTGTTAGATTATTTTTCGAGAGCACACCATAACTATCATCATATTCCAGGGAAATAATTCAGAGAATAGAATAGATGCAAATGCTTTTCTATTTTAATTCTTTTACAGCAAAAGGTGCTTTTTAAATAAAAGTGTAAAAATATAGTTTTGCTGTATTTTCTACCACTAGGAGGCACTACTGGCATTCACAAACAAAATACTGTTTCCTTGGCAGGAAATGAGCACAGCCATCTATCCAATTATGTGAAAATGATAACAAAATGTTACAACTACCCTGAATTATTAACATAATATAAACAGAATAGGCAATATTAACTAAGTATATCTTATATTTAAATAAACTAAACAATTTCCCAAAAGGACTACCCTGTCTCAAACGCAATTATCTGGTTCACATTCTGCTTCTTCATTCAGGTTTGGGCAGGGTGTCCCATTATTGGCAGGCTGAAGAAGTACATAACGCGTTCTTTTTTTGCTTCCTAAATGTCCGCATGTGCCTTTGCAAAGGCCCCAAGAAGACCAGAAGGATGTCTCACAATCCAGTGGAGTCTCTGCAAAACAGAGGCATGCATCGTAAATATTAACATGCAGCTTTGGTCATGACATTACAAGAAACATTTGGACCCTCCCAGATAAATGTGCATTGGTTGAAAAGTAGGATACGCTGAAACAGTAGCAAGTAGTAAAAAACCTTAAGGCATAAAATTCACCATAATTTAAATTAATGCTATAACATGCTACAAATCTTGGGCAAATAAACCTCATAAGGAGAGAATTGATTATAAGGTGATCATGAGCCAGTAATGAGATGCAAAGACAATTTCAGTCTGGGTTAATGGAAGCATAGCTTCCAAGCTAAGGAAAGTAACAGTCAGACTGTATTCTGCACTGATCCACATATTCTATGGCATTGTGTTCATTTCTGGCGTTCATTTTCAGGATATAGACATGATGGAGCAAGGTTATTGAACGGCAACAAGAATGATAAGAAGAATGGAGAAGAAAACATATGAAGAAAGGCTGAATGAGCTGAGCATGTTCAGCTTGAGAAGAGGAGACTAAGGAGTGACATGACTGCACCCTAATAGTACGGGCCCCTGGTGGCGTAATTGATTAAATCCTTGTGGCGGCAGGACTGAAGACTGACAGATTTGAATCCGGGGAGAGCACAGATGAGCTCCCTCTGTCAGCTCTAGCTCCCTATATGGGGACATGAAAGAAGCCTCCCACAAGGATGGTAAAACATCAAAAAATATC
Organism: Anolis sagrei; assembly: GCF_037176765.1. Classification (NCBI taxonomy): domain Eukaryota; kingdom Metazoa; phylum Chordata; class Lepidosauria; order Squamata; family Anolidae; genus Anolis; species Anolis sagrei. The sequence goes on along the minus strand of NC_090023.1, from coordinate 143,658,581 downwards.
CGGGTGTCCCCTGGGCAACGTCCTTGCAGACGGCCAATTCTCTCACCAGAAGCGACTTTCTCAAGTTACTCCTGACACCAAAATACCCCCCCCCCCCCAATAATAACAACAGCAACAACAAAGAAGTGGTGGGATCAAAAACCTGAAAAAGTTACAGAAAATGAACACATTTTTGACTCTGGAATTTCCGAATTCAGACAGACAGTGTTTTGGAGAACAATACTCCTGACCTCACAATCGTGTTAAAAAACAAAGTATGGATCATTAATGTTGCAATCCCAGGTGACAGCAGGATTGAAGAGAAACAACTAGAAAAGCTGATACGATATGAAGATTTAAAGATCGAACTGCAAAGACTCTGGCATAAGTTAGTAAAGGTGGTCCCTGTGGTGATCGGCACACTGGGTGAAGTGCCTAAAGACCTTGGCCTGCACTTAAACACAATTGGCGCTGACAACGATACCATCTCCCACCTGCAAAAGGCCACCTTACTGGGAACTGCACACATTATTTGCCGATACATTACACAGTCCTAGACACTTGGGAAGTATCCGACGTGTGATCCAATACAACAGCCAGCAGAGTGATCTTGTTTACTGTGGACTCATCTTGTTATGTTTCAAATAATAATATTAACAATAATATTTCTTACCCACCTCTCCTCATGCCTTGTGGCAGGTTATAACATAGCTAAAAACACATAATCATCTTACGAATGCTATAAAATACACATATTAAAATGTATTAAAATTCACAGAACAAAGATTAAAACACAAGTGCTGTCAGAGTGGAGGTGACATGCCTTTTCTTTGTTTCCCCAAAGGGTAGGACCAAGTCTAATGGTTTTAAGCAGCAGTAGAGTAGATTTCAACTGAGCATTAGAGGGAACTGTTTGACAGTAAGAGCAGTTTACCAACTGGAGCCAATGGCCTGGAGAGGTGGTGAGGTCTAGTTCTCTGAACATCTTCAAAAAGGGCATTTTCTGGACTAGCCAGTCTATAATCTTTACCATGTTGTGTTTTTTTATTGAAGAGTCAGTTTAAATAATAATTGCCAGAAAACAATATTTGTCATCACTGTGGGTGAATGCAGTATCAATACAAATGTCATCCTTCAATGTGCATATCACCAAGGATGGCATTTCATAGAATCAAAGAATCATTGAGTTGAAAGAGACCTTGTGGGCCATCCAGTCCAACCCCTACCAATAAGCAGGAAAATCACATTCAAAGCACTCCCAACAGATGGCCATCCAGCCTCTGTTTAAAAGCCTCCAAAGAAGAAGCCTCAACGCACTCTAGGGCAAACACACTCCTGTGAGCTCTCTCTCACAATTAGGAAGTTCTTCCTCATGTTCAGGTGGAATCTCCTTTCCTGTAGTTTGAAGCCATTGTTCCACATTCTAGTCTCCAGGGCAGCAGAAAACAAGCTTGCTCCCTCTTCCCTTTGACTTCCCCTCATATTTATACAGGAGTCTCATGATGTCTCCTCTCAGCCGTCTCTTCTGCAGGCTAAATATGCCCAGCTCTTTAAGCCGCTCCTCATATGACTTATTCTCCAGACACTTGATCATTTTAGGCTCCCTTCTCTGGATACATTCCAGCTTGTCAACACCTTCCTTCAATTTCGGTGCCCAGAATTGGACACCGAAATATGGTGGCCTCCTGCACTGATCTGCTCTAACAAGTATTTTATTATCTCTATGATCTTTTGGACTGCATTATACGGTTGTTATAAGCTACTCAAACAGATAAAGTAATAGAATGTCAATTGAACTGGTTGCCTAGAGAGATGGTGGTGTTTCCTTCTTTGGGCATCTTAAGAAAAAGGCTGGACAACTACCTGCTTGAGCTGCACATTATTTATGAGCAGTCATGATGCCACAAAAATGTGCACATTTTCCATTTTTCTGAATACTTCATCTGGTTAAGTGGTATAATATTAGATCATTGCCATTAAGCCATGGGGTTGTTTTTTTTTAGCTATATGTTCAGCTGTTAAATGTATCTCTAAAGTACAGTTCAGGGGTCCTCAAACTAAGGCCCAGGGGCCGGATGCGGCCCTCCAAGGTCATTTACCCAGCCCTCGCTGAGGATCAACCTAAGTCTGTAACAACTTGAAAGCACACAACAACAACAACAACAACAACAACAATCCTATCTCATCAGTCAAAAGCAGGCCCACACTTCCCATTGAAATACTAATAAATGTATATTTGTTAAAATTGGTCTTCATTTTAATTATTGTATTGTTTTTAAGTGGTTTTTGCGCTACAAATAAGATATGTGCAGTGTGCATTGGAATTCATTCATTTCTTTTCAAATTATAATCTGGCCCTCCAACAGTTTGAGGGAATGTGTCCTGGCCCTCTGTTTAAAAAGTTTGAGGACCCCTGGTACAGATTGCAGATGTAAAGAGTCACTGATTAGTGTACGGGCAATAATTTACACCTAGGAGTGTACACTGGGGTTGGAAATGAGTGAGGATTTCTCCACTGAACAGCTAGCATAATTTTGGATTTTTCCTGATTCCTTCCCATCCCCTAATTTTTATACCCTCTGGAATAAAAGTGCACATCCTTCAGTACCATTATGGTTAGTCGAAGCAAATATATCACTCAGTTGTGGATCTTTTCTTCTTCACTTAACTAGTATGGCTATACAGAGTTCCCTCACTTATCATAGGGGTTATGTTCCAGGATCACCCACGATAAGTGAAAAACCACAAAATAGGGATGCCCCCCTTCCTTCTTCACCCTCTTTATCTCCATCTTCCTCCTCCTTGCCGCCACCTGGGCCTCTTGCTTCCTCTTGGCGGAGGTTTTGTGGGGCCCAAGCAGCAGCAAGAGGCCCCAGTGGCAACCATGAGGAGGAAAAGGGAGGTAAAGAGGGCAAGGAGGAAGGAAGAGCTGCCCCTTGCCCTTTTTCTCTCCCTCCTCCTGGTCACCACCAGGGCCTCTTGCTGCCAACCCACAAAGCAGCGAGTCCGCTGTAAGTGAACCGCAAAGTAGCGAAGGAACACTGTATTTGGCCCCATCTATATATAACACAGTTTGAAATTATATGAGCGTAGACTCATATGATGCAGTTTAACTGTATTGAACTGCATTATATGAATCTACACTGACCATCTAACACAGTTTGAAACTGTGTTATATGACGGTTTAGATGGGGCCTTTATTTTCATCTTGGTTCTGGGAGTTGAAAATACCTTACATTCTGTTTAAGCATTATGGCCCTTGTGGGTTATTGAAAAGGTTCTTTGCTCGCAGCATTCATACATGGAAGCTGTAAATAAAGTCTACAGCAAGCTAAATTGTTGTTGTTTTTGTTGTTGTGACTGATTTTATATGGTATTTCTGTGACAATGCTATAATAGCACCTGCTTTTACTTTGATTTGATCCATACGGTAGCTGCTGTAGCTGTACTTAGAGGATCTCCACATACCACAGGAAAAACAATCATGACGCACTGGAATGATAGCATTCAAGTCCCTCAAAAACAAAAGGAACATCTGGCAAGATTTACTGGCTCCTTGGTTTTCTGGTCCCACTGCCAGAATCGTTTCTCCTTGTCTAGCCAATATGCCTGCGGAGATGTAATTTGTGGCTACGTCTCCATATGACCTTAGAGGGAATGTCATGCTGCACATTGCTTAGCTTCTTGTAGCTTTATCAATGTATTTTTTAAAAGACACTTACCTGATACTGAATCATCTATTTCATTACCTATTGTTGTCACATTGGTTTGAGGAATAGGAAAACCCAGTCTGCTTCTCTTAAGCTTTACCAGCATTACTCGAGCAATAGGTGGCAAATTTTTAAGCTTGGGGTAATAGAATGAGTTTGCTGGATGACTTGGAGAGGAACTTGTGATCTATATAAATGAAAATACAGGGACATAGGATGTTCATTACAGTATGTTGCAACGTGGAGTGCCTGTGTTTACATTTCTAGCCAGTGTATACCATTCTCCTTCTTTGAAATGGTCAAGAGTCGAGACTGAACACTGGCAGGGAGGAAGCAAAGGCTTTCACAAGACTTATTTTCTGCTTCTGATGCTTTGCTAAGGCATTCATCCTGACATTTGCCTCGACAGCATGGAGGCTAGCTAAGGGCTAAGCAAGGACAGTCATCCCAGTGTGGTCAATGTGAAACCCAAGGCAAAGCAATGCCAAATTGCTGTCTTTAAAGAAGAGACTGAAGAGTGTACCTGATAAAACAATGATGGGGATTTGTCAATTGTGGGATTTATGAACACAGAAGTGTGATTTTATTGTATCACTTAAGAGGAGTGATAACCCTAACCTCAGGCCCGTAGCCAGGATTTCGTTTCGGGGGGGGGGGGGGCTGAATTTTTTTTCAGGGGGGGTTTCGGGGGGGCTGAGTTTTGGGGGGGGGGGGCTGAGTCTGAGTGAAAGAGAGTCTAGCCTAGCAAACCTTTTGTATCATTACCCCAATACCCCCATGCATATGGGATATATTGAGTATGGTGATCAGATCATGATATGAATAAACATAACAGTTTAAATAATGCACCAATAAGGCCTTTTCGCGAACCACCATGAAAATTTCGGGGGGGGGGGGGCTGAAGCCCCCCGAGCCCCCCCCCCCCCCCCCCCCCCCCCGGCTACATGCCTGCCTAACCTTTACTTTTACCTTTAAACCCTTAGGACAGAAATAGTTTACAGACTTGGCTCAGTGGCTGGGAGGTGTTTGTTGGAGCCAACTTTTGGGGTGGAGGGGTTAGTGACATAAGAACCTCTCCTCCAAAATGCCATCTGACCCAATCTGTACAAACAGAATACGCTTGTAGCTCCATGCCAATCTGTACAGTGTCAGGCAAAAACATTTGTTGTATTAACTGGGATGTCCACATGTGTGAAGAAGTAAGATGGAGACACAGATCCTTCACAGCACAGAAAGTCAAGACTACTACTGTCAAAAGTAGGAGTGGATGAATATCTGTAGTATAAAGGACCACTGAATCTGAATACTACAACTGTCCACTCACAGCCACTAAATAGCTTTTCTACTGCTATTCATAGCTCCCAATGATGGCTACCCAACTCCACTTCAGGTCAAGTCAGTTCAGTGGTGCTTACTTCTAAGGCCCCATCTACACGGACATATAATCCAGTTTCAGAATACAGATTAACTGCATTGAACAGGATTATATGGCAGTGTAGATTCATATAAACCAGTTCAATGCGGTTCAGTCTACATTATATGAGTCTACACTGACCATCTACATTGACCATTTTACACTGACCCTAAATAGCTCAGGTCCTGCCTATCTTTGTGACCGCATCCCCCCTATGAACTGCTGTGTCTTCTAAGATCTGCTAGGGATGCCCTCCTCTCAGTCCCGCCACCGTCATAAGCACGGTTGGTGGGGACAATAGAGAGGGCTTTCTTGGTGATGGCTACCCGGGTTTAGAACTCCTTCCCCAGGGAGATTAGACAGGCCCCCACACTGTCCTCCTTTCATAGACACTTGAAGATGTGTCTCTTCAATCAAGCCTTTGAGAATATTTAGCCCCTAGCTATCCTATGTAGTAGTTGCACATCCTGCACTTTATCCCATGCGTTCTCTCCATTACTACAGCTGTCACTTATTTTATTGCAATATTTACAGCCCGGCCATGGCGCCAGTAATTTACCACCATGGTTAGAGGATCAAAGCTTGATTGAGTCTGAGTTGATGTTTTATATGCGTATGTGTTTTATTTTATTGTATTTTATATTTTGTTTACTGTTAATGTTTATTTTAGGCTCTTTGTGCTGCCTGTAAGCTGCCTTGAGACCTTTCAGGAAGTCGGTGGCAGGATATAAGATGATGATGATGATATTATTATTATTATTATTATTATTATTATTATTATGCTGTTCAAACTACATTATATGGCAGTGTAGATGGGGCCTCAGTTAGTAGGTGTTGAATGTTAGAGAGCAACACATAGCAACCATCTGTGAAACTCATGTAAAATAGAAAGAAAATATAATTATGGATGTAAAGAAACAAAGACTAAAGTTGATCTCATGGATATATTGGAAAGGAACAAGAATTGGATCCACTGTAATTGTATACAGGTTTTGTACTCTGGGTGACAGGGATACACAGTCACAGAGTCACACGTTGAAGCATTTGGGCTTGATACCTATTGGTAGTCCCAAATGGAGTAGTCCTGTTGACTCAATTGTTGGTGAGTTAAATCACAGTTGGTTTAATCTGACTATTGATGTAAGGGGTCTATTCACAGAACGCAGTGTGCATTGCTGTGACCTCTATTGCTAACCCTAAAAAAGCAGAAGACATCAATTGCATGATTAGGCCACAAGTCCATTGAGTCTTGTACAACTGTGAAACAACAAGAATGAACACCAGGAAGGCTTACAGGGGGGCATGGTAACCATTACCTTTTGTAAGCTCAGGATATATGTAAACAGAACTCTTGTATGCTATATGATACATCAACACGCAGCTCTAATGGGAAACCAGAATATGGGATGAAAGAAAAGAGAGAACATATGTCCAAGAATGTGCTCATTAATATACGGTAAATCACTTTGCATTAACTATAGTCATGTCTACAGGATAATTTTTTTGTTGTTGTTGTGTAAGGAATGACCGCTCCTTTTGTGAGAGAATTGGCCATCTGCAAGGACGTTGCCCAGCGGATGCCCGGATGATTTGATGTTTTATCATCCTTGTGGGAGGCTTCTCTCATGTCCCCACATGAGGAGCTGGAGCTGATAGAGGGAGCTCATCCACCTCTCCCCAGATTCGAACCTGCAACCTGTCGGTCTTCAGTCCTGCCGGCACAGGGGTTTAACCCACTGCGCCACCGGGGGCTCCAGGAGAAAATAATTACACTCAATGCCCAATAGAGATTCTTACCTCTGAGATAGTATCTTGTGGAATGGTAGCAAAGTTGGGTGAAGAAAATGTGAATCCACTGTCAGTTCCAGCATCATATGGGAAAAGCTCCAATGAGATTTGCTGCTTCCAATGATCTTTTTCACAGAGATTTAAGCTATCTACACCCACAAACCAGTCAGGGCTGGGCACAATCCGTACTACAAGGGAAACCTAACAGTTTAAAAAAATCAGAATGAAAGATTATACATCTAATTTCATATAAATGAAATATAAATGAATTGGCTGAAAATATTACAGTATTCTGCCAATAAATAATCTATTGATATATATTTATAATACAAGAAATTTATGTATTTATTTATTTATTTATTTACCATACCCCGTCCTTCTCACCCCCAAAGGGGGACTCAGGGTGGCTTATAAACTATGGCAATAATTCCAAGAAATCCAAAGATCGTAATAATAAAAACATTTTTAAAAACTGTCACACTTAAAATGTATTCAGTTGTCTGCTTTATCACCTTACATACTCGTGTCTTCTAAATCAAGCCTAAATTATTCCTAGAACTGCAATCTTAAATTTGTAATGAGTTGGATTGATCCATTAAATCAAATAAGGAGGCATGCACAACCAACTGAAAAACTAAATTACTTGGGGGGAAAGCAATTATTTCCGATTGCATCTGTTACCAATAGGCGCCGCCTTAGAAGAGGCATTCCTGAACCGGTCAAACAGAGAAGGAAATCCTATCTCACTGTGTTATGTGCATTTTCCATTGAAAAATCAAGCCTGCTTGTTTCTTGAAAACAATTGCTTTCGTTGTATGAATTTACATGAGTAATTGTCTAATTTAAGAGCTGAGCTGCAACTTTTTCAATCAGCTGGAAGCCTTGATTCGTTATCATTGCCTTTGCTCTTATGACCAAGAGACCAATGAGCTATTTCCAACTTACCAGTGGATGTCCTGAATCAACTTCTAGATCTGTGGAGGTTTGTCCGGTGCCAGTGGATATGGCAGGCGCAGAGAAGATTCCATGAACACTTTGGATTTTTTCTCCAGCTGCTTCAATTTCCTTCATTAATGTCCATGGTTCACCTCTTTCAGCAAAGTCACGCATGCCATTACTGGCATACTCATTTGCTTTCCATATGTTGTAATCGGAATTATGAGTCACGCCTGTTGAAAGGAGGACACTGCAGTACATCAAGATCTGGTTTGGATTTGGTTCATGCCTTAATAGAGGCTGCTTCAAATTTTCCTTTTTTCTAAAGTGGGACGATCTGTGTTTAAAATTTAAGGTATGCTATTTACTTCATCTGCAGCTAATTGAAAACAGTCCCGAAAGTTGGCTGAAAAAACTAGCTCCAGATTTTGTATCCTGGAATAATCCTACATGTTTTGTCTCTCTGTTACATGAATTTAGATGCAACTTGATTCAGAGGATTAAAAGAAAAGAGGCTAATTCTTGGGGAAAAGAAACTTCTCACATCACTGAAGATACAGTTCACTTACCTAGAAGGGAAGACCACTGTGCTGGAGGCCTGTAGAGTGGATACTGCTTAGGAAATGCAACGTGGCTCCATTTCCCTGAGAAAACAATATGGTATGCGGCAAGCTCTTCTGCTGTGCAAACTGAGTTGTCATCAAGTGGCAAAGACGTGACACAGCTCAGAAGAGTGAGAAGCAGCGTTGTGATCATTTTGTTACAGCTGGAGACACGTTTTCAAGTTTCCATTTCCTTGAAGAAGAAAAACCACATTAGTCTCTCTTGTAGGGTATGTAAAGAGTTCTCTAATATAAGATGATGATGATGTCCTGACTTTGACTTAAATGAGAATCAAATTTATTATTATTTACTTTGTTTGTGTATCACTCCTCTTAGCCTTGCGGCGACTCGAGGCAGTTTACAAGGCAAAATTCAATGCCACAAAATACAAAAACAATGTTAAAACTTTAACATCAATAAAATCATAACAGTAGTAAAAACATAACTCAGTAGATTCTCAATAAAAACATTGTCCAATTCCATCATATAATTGTTCCGTTTTCCTATGCCCATTACTCAATTTGCAAATGTTTACTCGAAAAGCCATGTCTTGAGTTTTTTCTGAAATGTTAGGTGCGAAGAAGCCGATCTAATCTCCTTGAGGAGGGCGTTCCATAGCCGAGGGGCCACCGCTGAGAAGGCCCTGTCTCTCATCCCCGCCAACTGTACTCAAAACAACTCAGAACACTAAATTCAAAATACAATTTGAAACCTACACCATATAGCAATTTAAATGAAATTAATCTATATAAATAAAAATGTAATATTCATTTGTGGGATTAATATAACTCAAAAACCACTGGATGAATTGACACCACATTATGACACAATACACCTATCAGGCCAATGAGTGACCATCATTCATAAAAACACTGAAAAACATAGTGGAAAGGACTTACAAAGCCAAAAAAGAAAAAAAACGCTACAGCGCATGCGTGAAAACGACTCCCCCAGCAAACAAAACACATATCCACACTCCCTTCCTGACTACAGCTCCCAGCATCTCCTAGACCAGGCCCTTTAGGAGAGGAGGATGATCCAAATGCACTGCTTCCAAGATGCAAGCTTTCTTCTCCTTGGATCTCTTTGAGAGCATCCCAATCTCTGCATATTTCCAATTTCCCATTCCTGGACTGCAACTCCCAGCAATCCTCCAGATAGATAGATTAGATAGAGATAGGTAGGTAGGTATATCAATCAGTAGGACTGCTGGGAGTTGCAGTCCAAGAATAGGTAGAGAAGGAAGAAAGGGGAAAAAGAGGAAGGGAAAGAAAAGGGAGGGAGAAGGGAAGAGGAAGAGAAGGAAGGAAGGATGAAGAGAAGGAAAGAAAAAAGGGGAAGGAAGGAGAGACAGAGAGGAGAGAAAGAGGGAGGGAAGGTTGGCCACAGCAACGCGTGGCAGGTACAGCTAGTATAGAATATATATTATTATTTATTAATATGAAACAGATAATGAAAATCACAGAAAAGCATCAAAGTTGTTTTAAAAAGAAGAAAATTCTTTAAAGCGTTCCCTTCTTTAAAAGCCTGCTTGAATGGAAAGGTTTTCACCCTGCCGCTGGAAGGATAACAGGGAGGGGGCCATTTAAGCCTCCCTAAAGGATAAGTAGAAGTTTTACAAAGAGCTAAAACCCTTTTTGTATCTGTGAACATGATGGTAAACCTCCATGCACCATTCTTTTAAAGTACCTTTTTGATCACAAATGGTATCTCTGGAATAGTATTATTTTCTGATTTTGTGTTTAATCTTATTACAATTATGTTTTGACCTAGTTATATTAACATATACTTCAGTAAAGGTTATGAATAGTAGAGTTATGCTTGAAGATAAAAGCTGCATGTTATTTCATCTTGAGACAACTCCTTTTACATTTGAGTTTGGGGATCTATTTCATAGCATAATATTGAACTGCAACTTGGTGCATTACTACCTAGCCCATTTCATATTACAAAAAAATTCAGAAAGCATCAAGAGAAGACAAAAAGGCAAAGCTTTTTATTCTTCAAGAACTGGGCATAACTAAAAAGTTCAGCTCCGGCAGTTGAACAGAACATGAGTAATACTTACAAATATTTCACACTTCCAGGCGTTTCCTGCGGAGGACTGATAAGTTGAAGAGCGCTTGCTTTTGCTTGCAGCTGAGTTGTTCTGCAAGAGAGGAGAGCCTGATTCCTGCTATTTATGCCTCAAGAAGGTCCCTTTGGTCCAGGCTTGGTTGCAAACCCTAGACTCTCTAGCGGAGTATAATTTGTGCCTGTTTGAGAAGATTGCACTTTTTATGAGAATTAGTTGAATGCCATTTGTGTGTGGGGAGGGGTTAAACTATTACATCTGGGAGGCTGCCTAGACAAAGGACTTTTTCAAGAATTTACATTATTGTCATCACTTTGAGATTTCTGAGGACAGTGCATATCTCTGTTTTTGTTTTCATGCCCTTGAGCTAAGAATGAACTACTTCCAAAAACTTCCTCATGGAAGATTTTTTTATACAAGAAGCTTTTTTTCCGCTTTACTGTCTGACAGATGGCTCTTCCAAGTATTTACTGAGAGCAACCCCCCACCCCACCCCACCCCTTCATGCACTCATATGCACATATTTGAGCAAGGAAATGAAAGTTGAAGATGCATAGAAAAATACAGCTTCCAAAATAACAGCACATCTGATTTGAAGAAAACAATGGTATGTATACTTTTTAATCAGATCCTGGAAATATTGCTTTTTGGAATTCCCCAGCCTACATGCCTGGGGCCATGCTGGCTGGAGCATTCTGGGAACTGTAGCTTTGAACCCCCCCCCCCCCCTCCAGATTCTGTTTATAGTCTCCATACATTATCTGATGAAGGGTTATAAATGTTATTGTGTTTGAAAAGTGCAATTGGGGACACTTACATGGGGGGAGGGGGTTGTCATTATTGGTAGCTAATATAAATTGAGACTTTTATTTATTTATTTATTTATTTACGCAAGCAATAAAACAATTTATTTATTTATTATTTATTTACAGTATTTCTATTCTACCCTTCTCACCCCGCAGGGGACTCAGGGCGGATTACAATGTACATATACAGGCAAACATTCAAAGCCTTAGACACACAACACATATAGACAGACAGTCAGAGGCTATTTAACACTCTATTTTTCCAGCCACCAGGGGAGCTGTTGCTTCACCATCTGTCACGTTGCCAGGGCTCTACCTTATTTAGGTAGAGATTAACCAAACTCCCAGTTTTATCAAACAGTTTAATTAAAACAGCACTTACTTGCTGGCTGTTTTTATAGTCCAAAATATAAAACACAAGGATAGCACACAGCTACAGAATAAACAAAAACTGATAGCAAAAATTACTTTGTAGTCAAAAGGGTCCAGTCCAGTGGTCAAATGCCAAGAGTTCAATAAACAAAGTCCAGGGATCAAGAGTCTATACCGTAGTCAAAAGCCAGTCCAAAGGTTCAAGGTTCCAGGATTCCAAGACTACAGAAGACAGGTCAGGATACCGAAAATCCAACAGACCTGGGGGGAAAACCAGCAGTATCCACCACCAAAATACAACAGATACTTTTCTCCCAAACATGAGTCTCAAGGTTAGCTCCTTAAATCCAGTAACACCCAGCTGCAACCCATCTCTTGCATACCTCCACCCTTAATTGCTTTCACCCATGAACTCCCACTTACAGATCACCAAACCCTCTAGAACTAATACTCACATTAACCCTTCCATCGCCACCACCATCAACTGCAGAACATATGACACCATCCATCTGTGACACTGATGAAGTACTTCCACATTCCCCGCATGCTCACTGAGCTTTATGGCCTCGTAAATTAGTTAAATTTGCCTCCCCACAAAGTGGTACCTAAATTTCCTACTTGACAGATGCAACTGTCTTCCGGGCTGCAGAGGTCAACAACAAGCTACACAAATTTGGTGAAGCTCACTCTGACCCGGGCTGGCTTCAAACTCATGACCTTTTGGTCAGTAGTGATCTTAATGCAGCTGACACCCAGCCGACTGCACCAAAGCATTGAAACATAATAAAACCTTAAAACCAATTATTTAAAATCACACACTCCAATATTGCAGTCTGTGGCCATTCCAATTTGTCGTTGCACTATTTCATCTTTTCTTATTGCACTGCTAGGTTACTCATTGAATGCGTGGTCAAACATCATGTTTTTATCCCTCCCTCTACATTCCGCCTTGTAGTTTAAGATCCATCGGGAAGGCCCTACTCTCAGTCCCACCAGCCTCACAAGCGAATCTGGTGGGGACAAGGGACAGGGCCTTCTTGGTGGTGACCCTCCACTTGTGGAACTTGCTCCCCAGTGAGATTAGATCGGCATCCTCCCTCCTTTCCTTTAGGAACGAACTGAAATCATGGTTGTGGAACCAGGCCTTTGGCTAGCAGACATAACGGCACTTTGGACACTGAACTGGACCATATGATTGTTATAATAATGGAAATGGCTATATGATTGTATAACTAATGTTATGTTTTTAATCTATTGTATATTTATGGTTTTTATATTGTTGTTCATTGTGATATTGTGGCATCAAATTGTTGCCAGTGTTAGCTGCTCTGAGTCCCCCCTCAGGGGTTGAGAAGGGTGGGGTAGAAATGTTGTAAATTTAAATAAATAAATAAATTCACTTGGGAGTTCCATAGCTGAGGAGGCACCACTGAGAAGGCCCTGTCTCTTATCCTCACTAACTGCGCCTGCGAAGGAGGTGGGATTGAGAGTGGTACGTCCCCAGAAGATCTTAATCTCCTTGCCAGCCCATGGAGGGAAATACAAAAATTAGAATCACCCTATTAACTTTGACAATAATCTAGCAATATTAAAAATCATGGGGATTCTTTTATTGAACTGGTTGTCTACTGCATTCACTCATTGCTAATAATGTCATCCCATAAAGACAAACACATTTCCACCCATGTGTCCTTCGGGGTTGAAGTAACCTAGGGCAGAATCCAAGCTGAGAGGCCAAGAAGATTAAGCATACGGCATCCCATGACTATTAGCAGAAATATTTTGCACTTGTATACATTTTCTGTCTCCAAACATTCTTTATTTATTAGAAACATGGAACTTTGTGGATTGGCTCTTTCTCCTCCAAGTATTAAACAAATGCAAGACTAAACAATATTTGCTACCCAGATTTTTGGCATTCGGAAAATTTGTTGATGTTTCTGCAACAGAAAGTAATATATCCATTTGCTGTATGCTGATAAAATATAATTTCAAGGACAGTAATCCCAAATTTGAGGAGCCCCCCCCCCCCAGGGAATAGTGCCTTTGGTGCACCCCAACTGTAGTAAATTTATCAAGGAGGTGGGTCAGGGTAGAGGCTCCAGATGAATGCCCTGGCACAACTATTCCAATTTCAGTTATCCAGCTCTCAAATTGGGCAATGGCCGAATCACAGAGGAGGAAAGGCACAGCAAGTTAGGCCTGCCATTGGTGGTAGATGGTCCTGATGGAAAACCAGCATTTTTTAAAGGACTCTGTGTCCTTTTGGCTGGTCTCAAAAGTTTTGATAGTTTCATATGAAGGAATTACTGAAACTGAGACTCAGGAAAGTTTTTAGGTCATGCTGGAATTACGTTAGAGAAAGCTTCCAGATTAAGGAATTTACTACATGATGCAGACATGGCAGCTATCATGAACACATCCCACTACTGGTTTGCTTTCCTCTCCATGATTCTCCCCTCTAACTATTGATGAGTAGCTCATCGATAGTTGGAGATGGTGGTAGCATGATGCATGATATCATCAATCTTACAGTGCTGTATAATGCCCATAGAAATAATGAGAGTCAGAAAAAGTTTAAAAGCACATTAAAGAGCAAATGCACAAAAGTTTAATGAGTAATTACAAAAAAATAACATGACAAATGTTAGTGTGAAAGTTAATAACTGTGTTAGTTCACAGGAAAAAAAGACAAAATTAAATGGTGGAAATGGCACCTGAGCTAGGTGGGGTGGTTTCATATTGGCATCACTGCATAATTGTGTAATTACACACACATACATTTTGGATCGCATAGGGAAGAGTCAACACTCCTGTGGTGTTTGTTTTGATATCTGTGCCCCTGTTCAGAATATTTCACCTCAATTTCTGTCCCTGTGATTATCAGATTTTGAAAAACTTGTCTTGTGGAAATAAGGACTGGTGATAAGGCTACAGTGGAGACACCTTTTCCCCATGATAGCTCTTTCAGAAATGAATTCCATTGCTGATGGGGTAAATTTATCTCATTTCCTGTTGTCTCACCCTCGTTCTTAACTATGAATGGTTTATAAGTCAGATGTTTGTAACTCGGGGGCTGCCTGTACTGCCTTTGAAATACAGAAGCAGTTTTGAAACAGACCAATCTGAAGCAATTGATGACTCTGAGGAAAAAAGAAGATTGATAATGCCATCATGAGAATGTTGTTGAGCCACAATATCCCCCTTCTTATTTGGAAGATTTATAGTTCACCAAGAGCTCCATAATAAACATTTTAGGAGACCGGGAGTGGACCAGCAGCAGCTTCAACCCCCCACCTCCCACAAAACTTTGTTGTTTCCAACTCTTCAAAAAATTATATCTATTTTTCTTGACTTTCTGTGTAACTTTATCTTTCAACTGTGTACTGTATCTTTTTCTTATATAAAAAATGTATCAAGATGTAGCCCAGAGATACTTCCCTTGGGAACAGGAAGGCTGCACAGATCCCTCTGGCCATTTCCCAAGCCAAGTAATCATTGAGTCAATTGTTCAGGTATATGCAAAGATAGATGACTTCCTGTGCCAACTCAGACAAGCACAAAACTGTTTGTTTAGCTATATGACTTAACCAAGGCTGAGAGATTTCTGCCCACAGAAACAAAAGATCAGAGTATGTGCATTTGTTGACTACAGGGACTACAGTGTTGTATATCAACCTGTTCAGTCTGTGATTATGTCTGATATTAATGTTGATATTCATGATGGGAATGGGGATGATGTTTATACTGATGTTCCTGAAGGGAATTGGGATATTGATTTGGCTTTTGGGCCAGGGTCTGGGTCTGAGAGGCCAAAGAGGCCTGAGTTGCTGCAAGGGTCTGAATGTTTAAAAAACAGGCCAGAGAGGCCTGAGTTGCTGCAAGGGGATTCTCAAGGCTTTTTCCATGGTCAATTATCTGAGAATGAAGTTGATTCTGAGGTACCAGATGCAGGAGTTGATGAAGGGAGTAAGACCTTGAATAGGAAAAGAAGTTTCAGTAAACAGAGACAGTCCTTGCAGCAATTAAGACACTCAGCTAGACTTCAACAGAAGTTAGATAGCAAACTGAAACTGAGAAAGAATCCGTTCCTAGCAGTTTTGGAGTCAGGGAAGGGTTTATAAATGATTTGTGAGGGACAGTTGCTTTTGTTGAAGCAATATCAGATTAATGTCGTTTCCAGCACAAGGTCTGCCTAGCCCATGTTTAGCCTATGGAATATGCTTCTGTATTGTTCATGCATTTGTTTGAACTAGAACAAGAAGGCTTTCAGATATTAGGAGAGGTTCAGATACATACTGGTTTCGGAAGATTATCAAGCTGTTTGTTTAAAAGAAAATAGTTCCTTGTCTTTCGCAGAACTATGTTCACTCACAGGTGAACTAACCAGGTGTTTCAAAACCCCTTAGTTCTCCTTTCCAGAGGCTCCTAATATATAAGCACTCTGTCTCTTAGAGGCTTTTTTTAATTCCCCTCCCCTGAGGTTTTTCCCACCAACCTCCAAACACTTCTCTTCTCCTCAGCATTCTCCCAGTCCCCAGATTACTGCTGTCACTGGCGCCTTCTACCTTTTGTAGCTAGGCAAAACTGTTTATCCCCCCCCCCCCCCCAACAATCAGGCATCACTACCATATAAGGAGCGGGTTATTCCTTCACCCTTTAGTTTGGATTGGGCTTTTCTCCCAGGGCCTACAAATTTTCCTACACACTAGCCTGACAAGGTAGGCCTATTCCATTACATCCTGTTACTTCCTTTATGCAACAATCAATCTATTGTTGAACTCACTGAAATTTACCTCTGTGTAGCTATGACTGGTGTTTCATTGATTGTGAAACTGAGGGCTTCCCTTCTCTGTTTTAAAGATGTTGTTTCTGAAGCAAGATTGACAGAATACAAAATTATTTTCTATTCCACCTTTTTTACTGCACAAAATCAGAAGCGGGGGAGCCAAACTGTAACTGGACCTATGTTATGGTGCATTCGGGTTCCACATACACTGACCATTTAGTGCAATTTGAAATTAGCTTCAAACAGCACTTGCCAGGCAACAAACTGTTACAAAGGAGGGCGGCAGAAAGGCCTTAATGTCCTTCTGGGATTTGTGTAAACACCATCCAGTCCTCAAACTGGTTCCAAGATTACTATGGAATCATCTGCACAATGAAACCATTGTGAACAAGACAAACACAGGGTGCAAATGTATATCAAAGTGGATGGCTTCATAAACTGGAATAAAAGAAAAAGAATAAAATCCAACCGCACATACTACAAGATCTATACTTGGCTGGGGATTTATCAGCCAGACACAGAAAACATTGGTCCCATCATGACTTATTGCTATCATATACATTCAGTTCTTATTTATCATACCATATATTGGATATCTTCATCCAAGTTCGGGCTACATTAATGACAGGAATGGTCTGATCTTAACAAAAGTAGTGTTCAACAAGAGTCTAAAAGCAATAAATGCCTGGCACAACCAGATTTCATTCTGGTAAAAAGCTCACAGTTTGAGATTCTGGTTTCTGAAGCCCAGATTCAGTCCACAGCTACTGACTAATTGCATGTTTATTCCTGTATGAAATGCAGCCATGTCACCTGCAGCCTGGAAAAGAAGGCAGATGTAAAGTCTCTTTTGGATTAAAGTGGTTTTCTTCTCAAAAAGAGTCTGTTATCCAAGTTGCTTGCTTGTACAGAAAACATAGCTGTAAAGATTATTATTTGTGAAAATAATAAAAAATACTTTTTTAAAAAAATACATAGCCACAAAACAATAAAAAGTCTCATGTACATCCCAATTTTTTCTATATTATCATGAGGCATGCAAGAAACAGATACCTAAAACTTACCAATACTAATTTTTAAAAATCTTAAATCCCAGCAGAAGAGATCTGCAAAATACTCTTATTTCATCCCTGGAGGCACTTGGCAAATAAAATAGACATCACTTAGGATTAAACCAGACATTAAGGGGAATGGGTCCTCCTGGCAGTTCATCCTTTTTATCTTTCAAAACAAGATTTTCCTCAAAGATGCATGCCTTAGCAGTCAGGTTTAATAATGTATGCCCATGTTTACCTCTCAATTATCAATCCCAAAGCAAGTGTAAATGAAAGTGTAAAGTAATTCCTTAAATTTATCGTAGGAATACTTTGCACATCCTCAAAGGAAAAGTGATTCCCCAGTTTAAAAATGTTAACCCAGAGATGAAATTCTATATATTCCCATCTACATCGATAGTGATGAAGTAGAACCTGAACCCCTTCCCCTATGGCAGGGGAAGACATTTGCATTCAACAATGCAAAGGACTCCTGTCACCTATTTTTTTAAAAATGAATCACCGCTCCTGGGGGCTTACAACAACCATAATTCACCCCTATTTTAATTTTTTGCCACTCTGGGAACAACTGGAAGAGCAAGGAAATAGATGAAGGGTGTATGACCACATTTGCTCACTTGTCCTATTGCCTTGCAAGCTCCTCTATATCCTCCCCAATAATCCTGGCAGTAATAAATATCTATAAAACTAGCAAATGCTGTCTTCATTCAAACGTTAGGATAATATAGTTTCACAAACAATTGTGATTTTCATCATGTGCATAGATGGATCATTCCTACATGTATACATTATTTTCAAAAATAATAGTCAGACAGGAATAATGCAATTATAGCATTTCACAATTGAAACCAAATACTGTCTGAAGTTTGTCTGGTGTGTTCCTTCAGAAAATATATGGCAGGAAAGGACAAACCCTCAATATATAATGGAAAATCATTGGATTGCTTAATACCAAAGTGATACAGAAACATTGTGTCTGGTTTAAAGGATAAATTATGATCAGGCTATGAATTGGCATGCCATGTTGCAATTCTGTTTGACTTTATATCAACTGCATGTGCTAAGCCGCCCAACTATGCTAAGATATATGTGCTTCCATACAAATATTGTTTGTTAATAGAAGATAAGAGGTTTGTATTTATAATTTTTCTTTTCACTCTTACCTCACTAGTTAGATCCTCTTGACCTAACAGACTGATGAAAAGTCCCAGATTATCTTCCTTTTCTTTTGATTTATACTGGGTTAAAATACAAATCCATGGATCTGCACACATGGAGTGACTAACCATGACTTCAAAATATTTTTTTTCAATCTAAACAGCAAGTCTAGATTTTGCCATTTAATATACCAGATGCTATTTTATCATGCCATTGTATATAGTGGAACTGGAGCATCCTCAGGTTCTGCTATCCATGAGGGCTTCTGGGACCAAACTGCAGCAGATGCCAAGGTCCACTGTATACCAACCTGAGGAGCCAATATGATAACTATCTGCTCACCAGAAAATATTCTAGAGTAAAGAAAATGTGTACATTTCCAAAATAAATTCAGAAATAAAAACAAAATCCAGGACTTTCTGGTCTTTTTAATCAGTCTGGATGCTCCCATCTAGAATGAATGTATCAGTTATTTTGATAAAGAATTAGGTGGAATACTTATGAAATTTATAGATAGGAAAAACATAAAAAGGCTGAAAACATACTAAAGTATAATCCCAAAATACTCTTGAAATACAGGCAGAAAATAAAATGGAAAATAAAATAAATGTTACCAATTACCAAAATATAAAAGTAGAATGGCCTGAATTCTGTAGGATCTACTTAGCTACATAACCATAGTTGAATAGCTAGGTAGTAGGTAGTGTCTCCCAAGCTGATCTCCCACACATTCCCACTTGCTTGGCAAGTGCTTCTGCAAGTAACAGAGATCTTTTCCTCTGATGATCAGGAAACAGTTGACTTCCAATACCCTCCTGCAAGGGATGTGCAGTGTGAGAAAGCTGTTTTAAAAAACTAAGACCACCCTAGCTTAATTTTTCTTACTGTTTTGGATATCAATCCTTTTCCAAAAAAAGAACCGTGCAATCAATGATTAGAACTACAGAGAAAACTGAACCATTAAATCATCTTTTTCCCCATTGGCTAACATACAGTAGAGTCTTGCTTATCCAATATAAATGGGCCGGCAGAATGTTCGATAAGTGAAAGTATTGGATAAGCAAAAATGTTGGATAATTAGGATGGATTAAGGAAAGGCCTATTAAACATCAAATTATATTATGATTTTACAAATGAAGCACTAAAAAATCATGTTTTACAACAAGTCAACAGAAAAAGCAGTTCAAAACATGGTAACGTTATGGAATTACTGTAGTTACAAATTTAGCACCAAAACATCGCAATGTATTGAAACAGCTGTGGATCCGAGTGGGAGGCAGACAGCATTGGATAATGCAGAATATTGGATGAGTGAAGGTTGGATAAGCAAGACTCTACTGTACTTGCAGCACTGTTTTCCTTCTGACTAGACATTCAGCTCTGACCATACATTATGAAACGGGGAGAGAAAAATTGCTTCCCAGCAGAAAAACATGACATGTTTGGCAAACATTATTTTCAATTGCTTGAAATTCCCAATGTGTGTGCCTGCATATATACTAATAAATAGTACTGTCATTTCAGTAGTATAAGTATTTCTTACCCATCTCTCCCTATGGATCGAGTTGGGGAACAACAGCAACGCATAGGCACATAATACAGTTAAAAACAGAAAGACCAATTAAAAATACGAGTTAAGAGAACATCAAAAACCATATAGTATTAATAGATGTGTAATTCATTAATTTTACAATAAATGGGACACTAATCAACAATCCAGTTTCAAGAAGTAAATGTTCTTCTTTTTGCAGTCTGACCAATCTTGATTCCACCTTGTCCCTTATGCATTTTCCATGCAACCACAGGGAAGAAATCATCCATCAGTTTGATCAGCTGCATCATCATTGTGCCGATAATGTCCAGATCTCCTTTTCATTTTCATCATGTCTAGAAGCATTGAGGATGGAACGGAATAATTAATTTAGTGGAAGTTTTAACCGTGTTTATTAATGTTATTATATGTTAGATGCAGGCAGCCAATTGGTTGATGTGTTGTCATAGTAGCATAGTCCCTGCAGTAGAAATGTATCCATTTCAGTTTAGGATGAAAAAGGGGGTGGAGCTAACTGAAAGGAGAAGAGGAGACATTTTAAAAATATGAGGCCGTCTTTAGCCAGGTGAGCTTAAGGGAAGAAGTCTCTGTCTATGAGAGATGGATTGAGGAGGTTCCTAATCTAAGTTTAGTCTTCAGTCTTGATATTTAAAGTGTTAAAGGAACCATTTTGAATTAGAATCTAGCCTGTGAGCTAGGGGAAGAAAAATCTCAGTGTAGTATTGTGCCTTCTGTGGCAAAACTGAAGTAATAAAAGGATAATCTGAATATAAGTCATCAGTCAGTGCGACTGAGAAGAAAAGTGTTCTTTGAGAATAAGTTTACGGTTATACTATGGACAGGCTTCAGCCCCCCCCCCCCCCCCCGAAATTCTGATGGTGGTCCGTGAGAAGGCCTTACTGGTGCATTATTTAAACTGCTATGTTTATTCATATCATGATCTGATCACTATACTCAATATATCCCATATGCATGGGGGTATTGGGGTAACGATACAAAAGGTTTGCTAGGGTAGATCCTCTTTCACTCAGACTCAGCCCCCCCCCGAACCAAACTCAGCCCCCCCCCCCCCGAAACAAAAAACCTGGCTACGGGCATGACTATGGAGAAGAAGAAAGAATTGTAAGATATAAGTTACCCAGTCAGGAGACTGAGACAGAATTACATTTAAAAGAGAAGAAAGTTACCAAACCAAATTGGCAAAAGCTATGATGTTCCTAATGTTAAATAGTAACAGTTTTATTCATTCATAATAGTAAAAGCCGGATGTAACAATATCCAGGAAGTGCTGTGAAGAAAAATACTGTGTAACCAAAGCACCTTATGTGCCTGAGAATCCATAAATAAACTTTTCTTTGTTCAATTAATACCTTAAAAGCTTGTGCCAAGTTACTGAATTGAAGTAATTCTACAGGAAGACGGCTGAAGATAGTGTTGGAGCTGAATACAGTTTACAGCATTGGGTTACACAATAAAGAGACACGTATAAACATTCTGAAGTAAAACATACACAAAACTATATAATAAAAGGTGTTGCTGTCCCAGGAAGACTCCCTGGAATATGTGTCTGTTACCTGTTGGCTGTTATTAATGTTCTGACATATTTTTCTAGTAACATCATTTTTGTTCAAAGTAGATGAAAATCTACTGGTAGATCTGTAGGTGATTAGCAGAAGACCTCCAAGGGTTTTGTTATTTTATTGTTTTTAATATCTAACTGTATGTTATTTCAGGTGCCATAGCCAGCGGAATTAGCTAGATGGCTTAAACAAGCAAACAAACAGACTTGGATGAATTTTGAATAATATGTAGACATTCTTTCACATTACGATCAGTGTCATTCATGTATCCTAAAAGAAACAAAGGCTGCAAGTAAAGCAGTCAGAGGGGTGCAATAATTTCATGGAATGCAGGGAGATGCCAATCAAGCATAGCCTAACTAAAATTTGGTGCTTTTATTTTAATATAAAACACATTTTTCTCTTAGGGGGAAATAAAGCAAGATGTTGCTCATTAAAAACCGCATGGTTGCTGTCACAGCTGGAGCCCTAACTTCCATTCAGCTCTCATTAAAGACTCTAAAGAAGAATTACAACAGTTTAATCAACCTCTTAATTTTTTAAAAAAATATATGTGTATGTGTACACTCGAAGGGGCAGAAGATGGTCATTGCTCATAATATAATTTCTACATTTGACTTCCACTTGGTTTGTGCTTTGACGCAAGTACACTCAACCTCCAAATTTCTGAGTTAGGAGACATCATTTGCCTCTCATCTAAGGCCCCTTCCACACAGCTGGATAAAATCCCACATTATCCACTTTGAACTGGAATATATGACAGTGTGGACTCAGATAATCCAGTTCAAAGCAGATATCGTGGGATTTTCTGCCTTGATATTCTCAGATACATGGCTGCTTGGAAGGGCCCTAAGTGTGCAAATAGGAGGATTTATCATAAGTAGAGTTTATACCCCCCCTTTCCTCATTCTCTATAGCCCATGAAAGCATACATTTATAAATATTTATGTGTGCACACTTATTTGTCTCGACTTCTTTTACCTTAACGCACGTTTCATGTCATCTGAGCAATGCTTTCTTGCTTTAAGACTAGCTAGACTAGACGGATTCCCAGAAGCTAGATCTTTGGCCCAGAGAAAATGTATTAGCTCTCCAAAAGAAATAACTCAGAAGGCCAGAAGACTTTATGATCTCACAAGGAACCTACATGAGCAGAAACATTGATTTGGAAGCTTTTCATAGGCTTCAACTGTAACAATGAGGGAACACCACTAACTGTAGAATATATGTGTGCTTTTCAACTGTGAAGGAAGCAGGAAGAAATAAAATGAAATTTGTGTTTGCTGAGATATAGAAATGTGGGTTTTCAAACTGTTTGAAATTTTCCTGATTGGATAAATCAGAAGTTGTTGCCCTCAAACTGTCCATTGTCTGGATAGCCAGTGTTGTTGTGTTTCAGCCTGTGATTTTTTCATTGCCTGATGTTTCAGAGAACTGTGAACAAGCTTTTGCAGACTCTCAGGAGCCTGAGGCTGGGGATTTGGGCAGGAGTCTGGTGTTGCTCCGATGCAGCTGAGGATTCTGGGATTATCAGGCCAACCGTGGATGTTCAGTTAGAGACAGATTCAGAGGCTGACAGGCCTGAGCTAGCTTTCCCAAGAGAACCAAGGTAGGAATTTGAAAGTAATGTGTTAACTGGAGTCTGACTCCCCTGAGTTAGATAGAAGAAAAGAGACTTGTCAACAGAGACAGGTGCCCAAAGGGAGGTGCTGCTCTCTCAGACTGTTATCTAAGAAAGGCCCTCCTCACAGTTCTCAAGGAAAAAACATAGTTTCTTAAGTATAAATGAGGGTTGATTTGAATTGATCCTTCAGAGGAATCAACGTCTAGTAAAGGTAACAAACCTCTCTCTTGTTTCAAGCTTCATGGGCCTTGGATTTTTTCATGGTTTCAAGTGTTCTTCATGGTTTCGTGTATTGTTCCTGGAATGAAGTGGTATTGTAGACTCATGTAACTTTTTGGATTTTTGTTTTGCTTATCATGTACTTTTAATCCTCTGGATTGTTTTGTGTGCCAAGTCTTCAGATTAAAGGCCTTGCCTGTGCCTAGGTCTTTTGGATTATTGCTTCCAAGTTTTTAAGTGACTATTTTTATAAGGACAATATTTTGTATTATTTTTGAATGCTTTTATTCTTTTGCTACTTTTAATCTTTAATTAACTGATTTGCTTATTCACCAAACTCTGGAGGTGCTTTCCCAGCCCTGGTGTGCGACAAGGGTGACAGTCCCCTTGGATTGAAAATGCTGCCACGTGTGTCAAACTAAAGTCCCTCAGGCTGAATCTGGCCCATCATGTCATTTTATGTGACTCACCCCTAGAAGATGCTGGACAACAACTCCTTTTTTCCTCATCGTTATACATCATCACTAGAGCTGATGGGAATTCTGACATAGGCACATTTGGAAGGCTGCAGTTTGTCCTGTTTAATCAGGATAATGGAGTTTAATTCAGGGTTTGTGAATATGATATCCTTTAATCTTTCTGCAACCTCAGAACCACATGTGCTGTTGGACTGCAATTCCTATTATTTCTAGTCTGCATGGAAGAAAATCAAAAGTGATTGAAGTTTTCATTCCTTAGCATCTAGGGACCCAAGTTGGGTAAAAACTAAAGAACACTAACCACTTTGTAAAACATCTTCTGTATCCATGGATTCTCTGGCCATAGATTCAATACCCCTTTGAAGATAACCATAAGACTGATGTGGCCCTTGATGAAAAGGAATTTGGCCCCTGTTGTAATAATAATAATAATAATAATAATAATAATAATAATAATTTATTTATATCAGGCCACCATCTCCCAAAAAGGATTTGGGGCACATAGTGTCAAATTACAGCATAGAACCCCTTCTAATTTATATAAAAATACTCAATAAAATGCAGCAATAGCTGTGGATTAAAATACAGCCGTATCCGTATCAGTTTCATAAATTGTATGAGTCAAGTATTAACTGTTGTTTTCATCATGTTCAAAGGCCTGCTTGAAGAGCCATGTTTTCAAATTTGTCCAAAATCATTAGAATGTGGAGGCTAGTCTAATTTCTCTAGCATTGCAAAGCCAACAGGGGACCACTGAGAAGGCCCTCTCTCTCATCCTCACCTACTGTGCTTGAGACAGAGGCGGGATCAAGAGAAGGGTCTTCCCCACACATCTTAGAGCCTGCAACGGTTCATAGGGAGTTTGGATAGTTTGGACCCGAACCGTGTAGGGCTTTGTAGGTAATGACCTACACATTGAATTGGGACCAGAAACTTGTTGGCAGCCAGTGGAGCTGCTTTAATAGGAGTGTGGTATGTTC
The DNA here is from genome assembly GCF_037176765.1 of Anolis sagrei. Lineage (NCBI taxonomy): Eukaryota > Metazoa > Chordata > Lepidosauria > Squamata > Anolidae > Anolis > Anolis sagrei. Next base: position 143,633,463 of record NC_090023.1, on the reverse strand, counting down.
CTTATAAGCAGACCCAATTGGTAATCTAGCAGCCGATCTTGGCACTAATTGCAGTTTCTGAGCCATCTTCAAAGGCAGCCCCAAGTAGAGCACATAGCAGTAACCCATTCTAGATGTAACTAAGGTATGGACCAGAGTGGCCAAGTCAGGCTTCTCGAGGTACGGTTGCAGCTGGCACACAGATTTTAACTGTGTGAAGGCCCTCCCGGACCCTGCTGATACTTGAGTGTCAGTGCTGAGTCCAGGATGACCCCCAAATTACGGACCTGTGTCCTCAGGGGGAATGTAACTCCATCAAGCACAGGTTGCCAGCCTATATCCTGATCAGCCTCATGACTGAACAGGCAGACCTCTGTTTTGTCTGGATTAAGCCTCAGCTTGTTAGCCTTTATCCAGTCCACAACAGCTGCCAGTTCAGGATCCGGGGAGCTTCCTTGGAATGAGGTGGTAGTTGATACAGTTCCAGGGGATGTAAACTGGCTCCGTCTTGCACAGTGTGGATAGATGCTCTCCAATTTGAGCAACCTGAGGATAAGGACCGATGAGTCGACCAAATATGATCTTACCTTACTCTTCTTGGCTTGTCAAACAGCCCAGAGAGGAACTGGCAGAATGGGTGAGGGGTGTTGTCACAGTCATCCCATCCCTCCAACTCTAGATTAGGACCCTTAAGGGTAAGCACCCCTGTCTGGATTCAGTTTCAATTTGTTTTTCTTCATCCAGCCTATTTTCTCCTTCAGACATTCATTCAGAGGAGACTTGCTGTTCTTAGTTAAGGCTGTTTTCTAAGGCATGGAGAAATATATTTGGGTGTTGTTCATCATACCGATAATGCCATGTCCCATGCCTCCAGATGATCTCTCCCAGTAGACTCGTGTAGCTGTTTAAAGCACCGGGGATAAAATGGATCCTTGTGGAATGCCATATAGTAGCTGCTTTTTGGGAGAGCAGCTATCCCAAGTACCATTATCTGGAACCTGTCTGAAAGATATGATCAGAACCACTGCAACGATGGCGCTTCCAGTTCCTCATCCCCCAAGACGTTCAGAAGAATACCATGTCTATTGACTTGTATCTCTAATTCTATTTTACTATTTGAATGTTGTGGATTTTAAATTGCATTGCTTTGTTTTGTTTTTAATGTTGTGAACTACTTTGAGTCTTGTTCAAGAGATAAAAGCAGGAATAGATAAATTAATATAATGATAATGATAATGGTTACTTTACAATTGGCTCAGCCTAGGAAGTTAACCTGAATGATATACAAGCTCCCTCAAACCAAATTCTTATTAATAGGATCTTTCTGTATTCTGATAGAACTTGACTTTCTTCACATGAAACCCAGTAATTGGCTGTATAAGCTTTCTATATGTTATATATTCCAGAAGTGTCATACTTAAAAGTTAGATGGTTGGGGAACTAAACCCAGTACTGCTGCTCACTGAACCAAGCAATATGACATATTCTTCACACATTCTGTGATAGCTATTCTGCTTTCTCGGGGCCCTTCCAGACAAGCCCTATATCCCAGGATCCGATACCAGGTTTTCTGCTTTAAAATGGATTATATGCCAGATAATCTGGGATAAACAGAAAACCTGGGATCAGATCCTGGGATATAGAGCCTATCTGGAAGGGCTCTCTGTGTACCTGGCCCAAATTGTTGTGGAGCAATTAAAGTCTGCACATATTCAAAAATTTCTGCATTTGCATCCTTTACCATTTTCATTCAAAACATCCAAAGAAAGTAGCGTCTTCCTTAGTGTTTTATGGAACCATCCAAGGAACATGGACAGAAAAGAGCCCCCACTCTCTGTTGGGCAAATTACAGTCTTTCCAGGGATTACACAGATTCCAGGAAGTTGCACTGCAACCATTTTACATAAGCAGAATGCCAAAGACCAGCTGGAATTCACTAGTTGCTGAAGTGTGGAATCTGAAAGTTTTCCAGTTTGGAAAAAAAATCATGGCAAATCTGGGTCACAGAATCAGTATGGTACAGTCATTATTAGCTCATGGGATAAATGGGCAGAGGGTTCATCCAGCCATTTCCCACTCCTGCTTGCACCATGGCCTGATCTTGGCTATAATTCCATAAATAGTGCTCTGGGTATATAATCCACTGCATTCTTTAACAGAACACTGTCACTTTAATACTGGCATTTCAACAAGTTAAGGACTAATCTATACTGGGTGCTTAATCCGGAGCAAGTTCTGAGAATTATGCCGCAGTCTGGCCATATAATGGTGGCCACACACATTGGCTCAAACCCACAGTGACACTGCATTGGCATCCAGCTGGGCTGAGACCGCATTGGTGCTACTACATTAACATCTTATTCTCTCTTTTGGCATTGTCATTCCTTGTCTGCCACAGAACCCCATGCAAAACTGTTGTTTATCATATCTGTGATGACTTAATGGAGTGTCCACACAACTAGCAAAGAGGGGGTATATCTATCTCTCATTCTTGCCTTACATATGGGTGTCACATTCTGATATCACAATTTGACCATGGTTGCCAGGTGCTTGTATGGGGCTCCATCCCTGGCAGAGAATGTCATTAGCAACATAGGTGCATGCCATCTCTCCTCCCGCACTGATCAGCTCAAGGAAATAGTGATGATACAGTGTCCATCTGGACAAATGTTCAGGCCAAATAGGATCTGATTCAGCTGGCCGAACTTCCACCCTAAGGTACTCAAAAAAGCCAGGGATATCCACCAGATGTCAGCATATGTTGGAGGACAGACAGCACTGGATTCTAGATGAATCCACTTTGTGTTTGTTCATCCTAAATTTTACTTTAGTGTCTTTTCATTTCCATTGACTGATTTACTGAGCAATCCAAACATTTTGAATTGAGAAAGTATTGTGTGCACATACATTTTTGAAAGCATATGGAAAACGTTGATTCAGTAGTTTCCAGTTTAATCACATCTCATAAAGGCACCACTATATTTTGCTTTTACCACCCACTGAATTATATTTGCATCAAAGTTCCAAAGAACCAAGAGTTTTGCTCTAAGTTTGCTTGGTGTGATCCTTTCTGCATGTCATGCTGGGTTTCCTGGTGCTGCTAGAAAAAGACTCCCATTTCCCCAGAATGTCAAGACAGAGGTTGTCTGAGTTTAATGCCCTCGAATATTTTTATCCTCTCTTCAGGCTGTAAAATAAAGGCTTAGTTTGTAGGTGTTCTGCCAGAGTGCTATGACAAATGAGTCTGCCTGCAATAGAACTTTCCCTATGAATACCCTTTTCTGACATAATAAATTTACAGCTGTTATGACATATTAAGTGTCAGAAAGCAACCATTTATGCCTGAAGGAAAGAGTAAACATCACCATCACCATCTGCAAGACACTCTTTATGAACACACACACATAATCCATATTGCATTATTTCGATCATTAAGGCTTTATTTTATGGTTGTGGTTGTAAAATATGTTCTTTCTACAATCATAAATGGCAGAAGAGCAGATGGTAAGAACGCTATTCAGACTAACTCCTCAATTAAGATTAAAATATGCTGTGATGCCAATTCATTAGAACAGCTTCATTAAAAGGATTTTATGAGTTTGGGATGTGACTGAAGGGTACTCAACTTCTAGAATAAGTTGACAGCCCTTAGAGATTCATAAAGAGAGTTCAGCTTATCAGATGTATTTCATAATTGTATCCAAAACACTTGATAGCTTTGCTTCAGTTTGGATCCTGTTGTGATCACCGAGATCCATTTTGTCACAACTCCTATGTTTTTTAGGGTAATGTTACAAAGGAAGGAGTTGTACAACTGAAGCACTCCTTTTCTCTCTTGGTTTAGGATCTGAAGGTTTGACTGAGGTGTCACATGTCTCCAAGAAAGAGAAGTCTACAAAATTATTTATTTATTTATTTATTTATTTATGGCATTTGTAGCCCGCCTTTCTCAGCCTTATGATGACTCAAGGTGGCTTACAGAAATTGGCAGAATTTGATGCCATACATTCATAAAGTACAGTTAAAAACATTCAGCCTAATATTATAAAAACCATATAAACCATTAAAACCATTAAAACATATCATAACCAGTGTCGTCCTGTTAAAATCATTGTCCAGCATCATCATCTAGTCATTCTGTATTCATTCTTCCTATTTCATAATTATTTATTCCGCTGCATTTCCAAATGCTTGTTCAAAGAGCCAAGTTTTTACTCTCTTTCTGAAGGTTAGGAGGGAGGGGGCCGAACTAATATCCCTAGGGAGGGAGTTCCACAGCCAAGGGGCCACCACTGAGAAGGCCCTGTCTCTTGTCCCCGCCAGACATGCTTGCAAGGAAGGCAGGATCGAGAGCAGGGCCTCCCCAGACGGTCTTAAATTCCTAGATGGTTCATAAGGAGAGATACATTTGGACAGGTAAGCTGGGCCAGAACCATTTAATAAAAGGTTGTCAGAGTAAGGAATGGGAGGAAAGAAAATCATTCCCCTTCAGCTGTCCTTTTTCAGAGGTAAGGATCAGGCACTCATCCAAGATCTGCAACAAGAAGTGAACATTCCCCTACTTCTTGTGGCCCACATCACTTGCTTGAATAGCAATAACAACTTGAAGAGGAGTTGGTGAATCATTTATGAGAAACCTACAGTAGCACTGCTGCTCAACCCGGGAGTACCGGGAGTGAGTCCCCACAAGCCCAATAAGCTCAATACCCCATTAGACTCACACCTTTCAGAAAGGCCCAAATCTAATGGGGTATTTAATTAATTCAGAATAACCAAAGTTATTCAAAATTAATTCGTTTTTATCCAGGGCATCATTTGGACGCCCCTGGTTAAAAACCCAGACAAGTATACCATGATAAGGGCCTGTCTGGTTGGGCCCCTCCAATGTAAAATTACATTCATTCATAATGTTTCTGTTTATTGTATACATGCATCTAAATTCAAATAGAAAAAAAATTACTACCTCATCAGATGGGTCACTTGGTCCATTGAATGCCGCTTTTTCTCCCCTTTCAGGACAGAGCCCACTACACAACACATGCGTACTTTCAGCCAAATTCCATCCAGAAAGGGGAAAGCAAGCAGCATATGCCACTACCGTGGCAACACGTGAGCCAAAAATGTGTTGCCTTACCATCAATGTGGGGAAGAAAGGTGCCGACGCTTCCTCCCATGAGATGGGGGCAAAGGAAACTCATGCGATGCGGGGCATAGAACAATGGCAAATCCATGGGCCTTGGTGATGTTGTCCTTAGAGAATCAGTAACATTCACCTTGCATTACATTATATTGTTCCTTATTTGAACATGTTATTTCCTGTTTAACTGTGATACTTACTTTGAAAGTAGTTGTTATACCCCAGAAACTTCTTTTTTGTGGTTACCACAATCTATGTTGAATTAGTTGAGACTCTATCAGATATTAATTGAAAAACTATAGCAAAATGTGCTGCAGGATGTCCCATAAAAAACAAGTTTTTGCAGTTCAATAAAAAACAATCAAAGTTTTTATGATAGAACCAATTAGGTAATTACATTTATAAGCCAGGGACAACATTATTTTACATAGTGTTATTTGACTTCAACTTCATTCAACCCTTGATTCAGTATTGATTCAGCTAAAGCACAAAACGAGCTCAGGCTTGCCAGGGACATTAAAAACAATAAAAAGGGCTTCTATTCTTATGTCAGTAGAAAAAGGAAAAACAAGGAGGCGATAGGACCTCTTCGCGGAGAAAATGGGGCAATGCTGACAGGGGATAGGGAAAAGGCAGAACTACTTAATGCCTTCTTTGCCTCGGTCTTCTCACAAAAAGAGAGTCTTCAACCTCAGCAAGATGGAGTGGATGAGGGATTGGAGGACATCCAACCCCAAATTGGGAAACAAGTCGTCCAGGAATACCTGGCCGCTCTTAATGAGTTCAAGTCCCCAGGGCCGGATCAACTACACCCCAGAGTATTGAAGGAACTAGCGGAAATCATTTCGGAACCATTGGCAACCATCTTTGAGAGTTCTTGGAGAACGGGAGAAGTTCCAGCAGATTGGAGGAGGGCCAATGTGGTCCCAATCTTCAAGAAGGGAAAAAAGGATGACCCAAACAACTACCGTCCAGTCAGCCTCACGTTGATACCGGGCAAGATTCTGGAAAAGATTGTTAAGGAAGCGGTCTGCAAACACTTAGAAACAAATGCAGTCATCGCTAATAGTCAACATGGATTTATCAAAAACAAGTCATGCCAGACTAATCTGATCTCTTTCTTCGATAGAGCTACAAGCTGGGTAGATGCGGGGAATGCCGTGGATGTAGCGTACCTGGATTTCAGTAAGGCCTTCGACAAGGTCCCCCATGACCTTCTGGCAAGGAAACTAGTCCAATGTGGGCTAGGCAAAACTACGGTGAGGTGGATCTGTAATTGGTTAAGTGGACGAACACAGAGAGTGCTCACTAATGCTTCCTCTTCATCTTGGAAAGAAGTGACGAGCGGAGTGCCGCAGGGTTCCGTCCTGGGCCCGGTCCTGTTCAACATCTTTATTAATGACTTAGATGAAGGGCTAGAAGGCATGATCATCAAGTTTGCAGACGACACCAAATTGGGAGGGATAGCCAATAGTCCAGAGGACAGGAGCAGAATTCAAAACGATCTTGACAGATTAGAGAGATGGGCCAAAACTAACAAAATGAAGTTCAACAGCGACAAATGCAAGATACTCCACTTTGGCAGAAAAAACAAAATGCAAAGATACAGAATGGGTGACGCCTGGCTCGAGAGCAGTACGTGTGAAAAAGATCTTGGAGTCCTCGTGGACAACAAGTTAAACATGAGCCAATAATGTGATGTGGCGGCAAAAAAAGCCAATGGGATTTTGGCCTGCATCAATAGGAGCATAGTGTCTAGATCTAAGGAAGTAATGCTACCCCTCTATTCTGCTTTGGTTAGACCACATCTGGAATATTGTGTCCAATTCTGGGCGCCACAGTTCAAGAGAGATATTGACAAGCTGGAATGTGTCCAGAGGAGGGCGACTAAAATGATCAAGGGTCTGGAGAACATGCCCTATGAGGAGCGGCTTAAGGAACTGGGCATGTTTAGCCTGAAGAAGAGAAGGCTGAGAGGAGATATGATAGCCATGTATAAATATGTGAGAGGAAGCCACAGGGAGGAGGGAGCAAGCTTGTTTTCTGCTTCTTTGGAGACTAGGACGCGGAACAATGGCTTCAAACTACAAGAGAGGAGATTCCATCTGAACATTAGGAAGAACTTCCTGACTGTGAGAGCCGTTCAGCAGTGGAACTCTCTGCCCCGGAGTGTGGTGGAGGCTCCTTCTTTGGAAGCTTTTAAGCAGAGGCTGGATGGCCATCTGTCAGGGGTGATTTGAATGCTTCTTGGCAGGGGGTTGGACTGGATGGCCCATGAGGTCTCTTCCAACTCTTTGATTCTATGATTCTATAAGTTAACTCTAGCTGAGATTATGACTGGATTTGACTCAAGATTCTAGATATCTGCTGCAATTATGATGACAACAGGTTTGGGAAAGTAAACAAAAAATTAACAAGTTGCCTGTGCTTAGTTTGCTTGGTTTTTGTTTAAATTGGAATCACAACCTACAATCCCCTGTAGCATTGATTGATATGAGTTTATATTTATATCATGAGAATTATAGGAGTCAGAGGCACGTAATAGATGGTTAAAGATACAGATACACACAATAACATTTGAAATTTAAAGGAAGCTAAATTGCATGCACAGTATATATATCCCTTGATTTTACACATACAATATTCTGAGAGCAAGAGAGATTTGGTCTCCTTTGAGTTTTATAGCAATACATTTCAAATATTAGATTAACTTAAAAACTCCACTGGGATAGTATTCCCTAAAGAAGAACTTTTTACAATTTCCTGCATTTAAGAATAATAATTACAAATATTCTTTCTAGGAAGACTGTATTCTTCAGGAAAGAGGCTTGACAGATTTAACTAACTATGACACAAACTACAAATAATTTTTAGCAGTGGTGCAATGTAGATAGATTTATGGAAGATGAAGGAGTCAGGGATTAAAACGTCCTCTGGGTGGTGTAACCTGATTGTTGTATCCAGCTGGAAAGAGAGATTGTGGTAATGTCCAACTCAAGAAAATTAATGTATTTCCATAGTACACTGCCATCTAGAGATGATGAGAGAGAGACAGCTGTTCCGGAGGAAAATAAACAGAGTTTATAATTTGTATTCAGAGGTCAACAAAGAAATATGATCTATAAAGACAGAGCCCTGCATGTGTTAAGTTCATTATCTTGGTGGGCCTCAATTTTCAAAGTCCTGAAACCCCAAAAAAGTATTTGCAGGCTCATGGCGCCCCGCACACTCTTTGCCACCATTTCCCTCCCCCCATCAGATGGCAGAAAGGGCAGCAACGTGTGCCAACGTGCATTGCCCCAGCACTCTTTCTGCCATCACATGGGGAAATAGAAGGAAACATGTGGATAGCTCCATTGGAGCTACCAAAAATACACTTTCCTCCTCATAGTCGTGGAGGAGGTGACTTTTAGTGCTTCCCCCCAACTTTGGGAGAAAGCACAGAGGGCCTGCCATGCATTGTGTGATGGCGCATGGCAGGCCCTATCCTTGCTGCAAAGCAGCAAAACAGGGCAAAACTGCCACATGTGAAGAGATAGTTACAAGGCCTTGAGCCTTCTCTGCTAAAAAGTGTGGATGCCTCATCAAACTACAAATCCCAGGATTGCATAGCATTGAGTTATGACAATGTGACATCCCTCAAATAGAAGTTCCAAGTGCTCCTGAAGCAGCTTCCCTTTTTGCTTTGGCTCAGCACTACACTAATCTAATGCGCATCCTAATTTTGGCAGTTAATTTAGCCAAAAAAAGGTGAGTGTTAGATTCGAGTAAATACAGTAATAGCAAGATAACTGGATATCTTTGAGATGGGGTGAACCGTAATTCCAGTTAAATTGCTTTTTGCTGACTGCATTTTCAAAAGTTTCAGTTTTCTATATATTAAAGTATGCTTGTGGGGTGTAGAAACAAGAGTATCCTTTCATGCCTTTCTTCAAACATGTCCATAGTCATAGCTACTCAAGGATCACATCACGAATGAGAAGACACCATGGTACTTCATAGACAATGCAATTCTATTATGGAATTTGAAACAGGAGTGGGCAAACCTGGTAGTTCGAGGGCCATTTTTCTTCTCTCAGGAGCTTGTATGGGCTTCATTAGACCATCAAATAAACTGAAAGTAACTGGAAATCGAAATTTACTTTTATAAAGCCTTCTGAGGAGGCTAAGGCAAAACCAGGCATAGTGAACCTTGTAGTTGTTCCCAAGCGAATTGCTCTACCTGGGCTCCTCCTATAGGGCATCCTCCAAATTCATCAATGGATGATTTCCCACTTTTTTTTTTAATAATCCTGGTGTCTGAGGACTGCAAAAAATGTCCCTGGGGTAGAGTGTTCCTATTCCACTTGATGAACAAATACAGCTCTCCAAATTCCATATTTATTTATTGCATATCAAGGTTCTGAGCTGTGAATGCTTGCTGTCTCCAATATCACTTACATATAATTCTATTTATTCACTAAGGTGGAATCATCCATCCATTCTATATTCTCCTGCAACCTTAAGTAGAATAGCTCTATCTGAATAATGCAGTGCAATCACTAAGAAGGCCCTGTCTCTCTTCCCCGCCAAATGCACCTTGATGATGGCAAGACCGAGAGTAGGGCCTCCCCAGAAGATCTTAGTTTCTGCAATCATTCATAATAATCACAACATTCTTTTCTAAGTTCTCACATGCTAACTGAATTGTTTTACACCTCAAGCTCTAGAATTGCTTGTGTCTTCTGCAGAGACCCCATCTGTTCTAGAATTCTCAAAGATGATTGACATAGAAATGAAGATTACCTTGAATACCCTGGGATCAAGTTCATCAAGTGCTGAAGACTTGAATTCATTTAACATCGCTAGCTATCCCGTTATATTTTTAGCTATTTGGGGGTGCAACCTCCATTTTGCATCTTCTTTTCTGTTTCACCAAAGTGAATCTTGATTTCTTTTAAGGAAAAGATTGAGACAAAACAGACACTACGCAATTCCACTTTCTCTCTGTTATCTATTTGCATTTAATCATCATTGAATTTCACCATACAGGGTTAGTCAAAATGAATAGGCCAATTCGGCGACAATTAATTTTCTTATTGGCCTATTCATTTTGACTAACCCTGTATGTTGACGTCGCTATGACAGCAGCTCAAAACAACAAAGTTTATATTTCCAGAGGACAATATTCAGGATTCAAAATGCGTTTGGATTGCTGGTCAATTGCTGGGAATTAATTTCAACAGAATAAGTGCTGGTGTTAATTTGGATAAAGAAAAATGAAATGTATAACTACAGGATAAGTAACACTTAATACTTGAGGATAGTATAGATGAAAAATATCCAGGAGTCTTAATAGACCACAAGCTAAACATGAATCAAAGGTGTAATTTGGGGGCCAAAAAAGCAACAACAACAACAACAACAAATGCTAGATCACACTAACAGGAGTATAATGTCCAAAGCAAGGAAAATACGTATTAGTATACTCCATTCTATTATGTATGGAATAGGCCCTTTTCGACATATGGTAATCTTAAGGAAAATGTCTCATGGGGTTCTTGGCAGGTTTTATCCATCATGGGTTTGCCTTTGCTTCCTTATGAAGCTGAGAGAATGTGATTAGCACAACGCCACCCTGTTGAGTGAGTATTTCAACTCCCTGAGTTCTAGTATAATACTCAAACCTCTATACAACACTGGTGTGTTGCTGTAGAGCAGAGATGGAAAAAGATGTGGTATTTCTATAAAACAGCTCTTCATTACAAACTCAGTAAAAATGTGTGGTTTGGAAGACCTAAAAATGACAATACATGTACTGGTAAGAGCACATTGCAGAAGTTTAGATTTCTGCACTGCTCTGTACATTTGGCTACCTCTGTACCAATTTTGAAAACACTAGTTAGTTCAAAACATGGCAATCAAATTGGTTACAGCAGGGGTTGGGGAACCTTTTTTATATATAACATCATTTGTGGACCATATAAATAATAATTATAAAATTATGCATTATTACACTATTATAAATTATAAAATTTTACTGTAAAATCAAATACCGTTTAATTGTTTTTAACTGTTTAATTGCTGCTATACTGTTTTTATTGTTGTATTGTATTGTATTGTTGTATTGATGCCGGCATCGAATTGTGCCTTTGTAAGCCGCTCTGAGTCCCTCTAGGGGTGAGAAGGGCGGAGTAGAAGTGTCTGAAATAATAATAATAATAATAATAATAATAATAATATAATAATAATAATAAAAAACAAAAGTTCCAAGGGCATGTAGCACTGGCAGCTACCTGCACACATTCAAACTTATCAGTTTCAGCTCAGCCGGCAAAAACAAGCGCAGAAGAAGGAGAATGTGCCTGTTTGAGAAGAGAGTCTAGAAGTGGCTTGGATCAGAATAGTAATGGGCACCTGACCCACAGAAGAGTCAATGAGGCACCTCGGAGGAGCAATAGGAGTGCAGTTAAGTGGGCGGACTGAGGCTGGACCCCCGGTGTGGGGTTAAATATAAATAAACAAAACACCCACAAGGTAGGTATGTGAATTATTCCTTCCCTTCACATCTTCCCAGAGCTGCACGTGGGACTTAATGTCTCTCAAGGCAAGCAGTTAACTTGAACCAAAACACTACAGATTCTTTATCTGTAGTCAGCAGAGATTTATAGCATCTGATCTTATTTGCTGCTCACCACTTTAATAATGCACTTGAGCTCTGACTTTCATCCAAACTCCTTTGGAAGCTATTTATACATAACTTCTGCTATCAGTATATACAGAGGTATACTCACAACAACATAGTGAGAACCATAGCGAAGGAGATCCACATGGCCAATGAGCATTATGGTAAGAGCACCACATGGCAAAAGGAACGCATGGCAAAGAGATCAGCATGGCAAAGAAAAGCACATAGTAAAGAGGATATGCACATATCTGCCATTTCCCACAGGGACCACAGGAAAGGATACCAATCTTGTCATGCCTGTCACATGGTCATGACTCAGCTGTCCCTCTAGAATCACCTCTCCACTTTCTTAGCCCTTCGGTGGAATGTGCTGTGACCACATGTCCATTAGAACTTTATTTTTTCACACAATGGAGTTACACACAATGCATTTCTTTCTGTATCTAGGAAAGCCATCAAAGGTACTCCCTCACCCACAGCAACCACGGCTGCACAGTTTTGAATATGAATTATTTTGCTTTAATCCCTGTTCTAGTCCTGCATATCCAATGTTCATGTCATCACTTCTTGAGATTTTTCTGTATATTGTAATTTTCTTAATCATCATCTGAGATGTAGTTTGGGGATTGTTAAAGGTGCCAGATTCAGGTCAATATTTGATTATTATTTGAACAGGAGACTAAGGGCCAGACCAAATGATCTTGAGAACCTCATACGTTCCCCAGAATAGACATTCCCCACCTCTGGGGTATGCGAACATCTAAACTTAGAAACGTTATTATTTTATTATTATCTTTATTTATAACCCACCTTTCTCCCCTTGGGGATTCAAGACGGCTAACACTCCACATGAAACAAGTTTAAATGATGCAATACAAAAGTTTCAAAACAAATATCAGTATGGTATTGCTGTCAAACCAGGTGACACCCATCCCTTATCTGTGCAATTTATTTTTATGTGTAGTATCTTACATTTCTCCCCATTGATTTACATTAGTGAGAGGCTGGAGTATCTGCAGTGAAACTTTTGGACAAAATAGTGGAGCTCCTGGTGGCATAGTGGGTTAAACCACTGAGCTGCTAAACTTGTTGACCGAAAGGTCACAGGTTTGAATCCAGGTAGCAGCGTGAGCTTCTGTTGTCAGCCCCAGCTTCTCCCAACCTAGCAACATGACCTTGGAGGTGTCTACGGACAACGCCAGCTCATCAGCTTAGAAATGGAGATGAGCACCAACCCCCAGAGTTGAACACGACTGGACAATGTCAGGGGAAAACCTTTACCTTTACATAGTGGTTGTGACCAGGGATACAGATTTGCTTTTTGTTTTAGATTAATGTTTGGGTCAGACGACAGTCCAAACAGGTTCTGAGTGGCATACCTAAAACCTAAAATTCAGCCTGTTTTCGGACACACAAGTTCAAAGTGAAGAAATTTGAAAACTGGGGAAGAGGGGAAGGCAATAACAAGACATTTGTAAACAATTAAAGTGATTAAAGATCTTATGAACATGTACAGTAGTGCTATAAACATTTCAATAACAAGGCAAACTGTTTAACTGGAGGGGAGAAGAAGATGATGTCAAGGAGTCAAGGTTTTTTATGAGCACATGAATTTATCATAAAAGCTAACATGTTTTCTGAGCCCCCCTTCAACATTGTTTCCATTATCTTATACACATAGAGGTCAGGAGGAAATCCAGTGCAATGTTCAAAGAATCACAACAAACACAACAGGTCAGACCACCCACAGGCCTGGATTCCAGGCAAACCTGGTGAGCTTTAATTTGGCTTTTGCACACTGGTTTGGCTTCTGCTTTTTAAAGGCTGCTGAAAGCCTTGTTAAGAGATGGCTTCGGGGCTTCCAACATTTTTTTACAGCTGCTTAGTGTTGATTCTGGCAAAACACCTCTATTTTTAGTCACTTGCTAGAGCTAACTAGCTTTTAAATTGAGTTATATGTTCAAAATTTCTTTGTATTCTAATGTATTTTTAAGCACATTTCCAGCTAACTTGATATGACGTAAAATCTAACAGGAGTTTATTCAACTTAAGTGTCTGGATGATCTGATCCAGGCTTGGTTGAGTATGAATTATTTTGTCTTCATTAATTACCACATGCTTCAAGGTTTTTATCAACAGAAAAGAAAGTTTGTAAATATAGACATAAATGAAGCAGCTAAAGGATGACAATGGGACTCGTGCAATTTTAATATGTTTTATATTTTATGTTATAATGTTTTATGAAAAGTTTTAATGGTTTGATTCATATTTATGTGCTATTGATTTTATTTAATGTGATATATTGCTTTTGTATCTTTATTGGCGGCATTGAATTTTGCCATTTGTACACCGCTCTGAGTCCCCCTCGGGTTGAGAGAGAGCGGTATTGAAATGCAGTAAATAAATAAATATAAATAAATAAATGATGTGTATTCTTGCTGCCTACTAAAATGCCCAATATTGTAAAAAAATATTTATTTAAAACTTTTGTATCTCGTTCTTCTCTTCCTCCGTAGAGGGACTCCAAATGGCTAACAGCAAGAATTCAAAGCTAACAATAATAAACGTTTAAAACATCATACATAAACAATAGGTTAAACCATTCGCCAGGATAAAAACATCATCTAACTCAGTTAGCACATTGTGGTCAATACTTACTTAGGCGATCCCTTGTAGTTTGAGGATGATGGTCCTCCAAGTGTAGTATCCTGGCGGTGGGTCCGTAGATGGCTGTGGAACCCTATTCTGGATCTGCATCTTCTCCCATAGTGAGGGCATTGGTTTCCAGGTGGAAGGTGATCCCAGTCGGGGTTGACTTGACGTGTCTTCCTCTTGGCACGTTTCTCTCTTATGCCCTCTTCAAATTCTGCAGCACTGCTGGTTACAGCTGACCTCCAACTGGAGCGCTCAAGGGCCAGGGCTTCCCAGTTCTCAGTGTCTATGCCAGAGTTTTTGAGGTTGGCTTTGAGCCCATCTTTAAATCTCTTTTCCTGTCCACCAACATTCCATTTTCCATTCTTGAATTCGGAGTAGAGCAACTGCTTTGGGAGATGGTGGTCGGGCATCCAGACAACGTGGCCAGTGCAGTGAAGTTGATGGTGGACGACCATCGCTTCAATGCTGGTGGTCTTTGCTTCTTCCAGCATGCTGACATTTGTTCGCTTGTCTTCCCCAGAGATTTGCAGGATTTTTCAGAGGCAGCGCTGATGGAATCATTCTAGGAGTTGCATGTGATGTCTGTAGACAGTCCACGTCTCACAGGCATATAGCAGGGTTGGGAGGACAATAGCTTTATAAAGAAGCAACTTGGTATCCCTATGGATGTCCCAGTCCTCAAACACTCTCTGCTTCATTCGGAAAAATGCTGCACTCGTAGAGCTCAGGCGGTGTTGTATTTCGGTGACAATGTTGACTTTGGTGGAGAGATGGCTGCCAAGGTA